>NC_092871.1:34130518-34190061 GCF_032062135.1 Pyxicephalus adspersus
CCCCCTCTCATCACTGCCCATATTCTATATAAAAACAGTTTGTGAAGTTTATCCGCAGTGTGTAATGTCATCGGCAGCGCAGTGTGAGGGCTATGTGAGTGTAAAAGCTGCATGTGATATTCTGCAGCCTAACAACTCACTGTGTTCAAACCTTCAGATCTCCTAAACTGTTGGTTGTATTAACTTGAAATTTTTAGGGTACACGTGGAGGCATAGGAAACTGAAACTGTAGGTGCAAGTGGGGGACACTTGTGGTTAAACCCTTCTAAAATGTAATTAGTATGGCATTATGAGAACATAAATCTCTACCTAGCAAAGTTTGCTGCCTGCTTAGTTACACATATCTGTCTGAATCTTACCTCAAACCACAGTTTCTCCAGAATTAAGAGGTGCAGGGAAACAGAAATATAGGTGGAAGTGGGAGACACGAGGGGCGATCACCTTTCATCACCATGGCATCATTACAACATTAAAAAAAAAAACTGTCCATCAAAATGCTCTTCCTTGTTACACATGACTGGACCTTTCCTGTACCTCAACCTCAATAACATTTAGTGGGCAGAGTTCATTTTCCAATGATACCATAGTGATGAAGTTTTAGGGGATGTTAGTCACGAGTCTTCCCCACTTGTACCTATATTTTTGGTTTCTTACACCTCCCCATTCCCCAATTGAAGTTCAGAATGTTAGATAAATAGACAGGAATGTGTAACAGGGCAGGGAGGCCCATTGTAATGGGCAGAGTGATTTATGTTCTAATGATGCTGTAGTAATGAGATTGTAAGGGGAGAATGTGCCCAACACTTGCACCTATATTTTCAGTTTTTTACCCCCACCTCAGAGAAATTGGTGTCCAAAGAAGAGAAGCAGACAGTAGTTTGACAAGTAGGTATATATTTAGCGGCCCCACCCCAATGCTCCTTGCTATGTTAGTGGCTCCGGGGTCCCCAATTTGCACTTTCAATTTAGGACTCCTAGTTGCACTTTCCTCTGAAACAGCAACCCCAAAGTTCAATTTTCATAACTTTTTACTTTTGTGACCTCCATATCTTGAAATTCTTTAAAGCTGGGGGGCTGAAATTGTAATAACTAGTATCTATGAGGGTCCACTGTACACCCTGAAAATTACAGGTCATTGTGACATACATATTAGGAGATATGGAGGTTTGTACACAGAGCTGTGAGGATGCAGAATGACATGCAGAGCTAGCAGTGGATACATTTCCCAGGCAGAGCTCGTGTTATCAGATGGGGGCGGGGCTGCCTGTGTCCCCTTCATATGAAGGCTGAGCTGTGTGCAATCCTCTGAACGGATGACACAGAGCAGCCTGAGATCTGTGCATGCGAGGACGAGAGCTGGGCGGGGTATTCAAATCAGCCGGGCGGAGCAACCGGCTAAATACCTCTGGGGAGAACTATGGAGCTGGTATTTTTTTACTTATGGTTTTTTACTGCACAAAGTGTAAACATTACATAGTGCTGTCCTGTTAGCAGATATACTGTAGGCCGGTAGTGTGGCCTAGTTTTATAAATTACTGGACTGGCTGAGCCCAACTATGTAGTTCTGTATATTTCATTGTATTGCTTGGTATGTGTTAAGTATTCATTTAGTTTCTGGAGCACAAATGATAAACTTCTGCTTCTTATCATGCTACACATTCCTGGACAGTTCTGCCACTCGTGTTTCTTGAAGTGGCACAGTGCTTCTCCTACTCTCAGCTCCTGTTTGCTAATGAAGTGCAGTCCCAATGCCAGATTTGACGTTAACCTTTTTAATAGTCCCTGGATATTTAGAAACAACCAAGATTGATTTGAAAGTAGTCTTGGAGAGAACCATAATTACTTCACTGGGAGTCTGGGCAATGTCTTGGGCATAGGAATTCTCTAAAGTTGAAAATGTAATTTTTTTTTATTTTCTTGCTTTATGATCTGGAAAACATCAAACCCCTTGGAACATTCCACAAGGAGTGGAAAGTTACTCAACTGAATACAGAGATAATCCCAACTCCCAACCTAGCTTTACTGCCTTAAACAATATGCCACCTGAATTATTATAGGGATATCCACACCGACTACCTATTTTAATAAAATGTTCAGTTTCGCATTTTCCAACTGACTGTGTTTTATGTTTAGCATTTCAATTATGTTGTTAAAAGTATTATGAGTCAGGCACTGCATTTTAATAAACCATTCAGAAGTGCTTTATAATACAATCAAATGGGAAGTTTACAAAATACTAAAATCATTCCAGAGGCCTAAAAGGCTGCAAAAATAACCAAAAACAATACCAAAATGGTAGTAAAGCTAATAAACACAAAAACTTCTTTATGGAACACAGTCTGCTGCCAGGAAACATTTTTGTGGGTTCTCAGTTTAGGTCCAGTCCTTTGGGTTGCATATTTGGGATGTGTACAGATTTATTTTTCCTCATTTACATTGCTGAATGACAGGAGGTATTTGGTTGGTATAGATGTTCTTCACTTTCAATTCTCTGTAGATTTCTGGAATCCCTGTAAATGTATTTCGTGGAGAACTCATACGAGATGGTCACCATATTCTTTTGGCCATTGTCGTTGTAGAAAACAGTTTGTTTTGATCACTGGGTTTTACTTGTGGAGAAGCTGCTGTGATTTTTATTTTTTACTGTGAGGGATATAATACAATGAAATTTTACTTCATTATTATTGCTACATTTTCATGTTGATAGGTTGAGTTATTTCAGATCATCTTAAAAATGTGAGATATAATGTGAGCATTGCAACAGTTAAAAGATACCTAGAGAATGTCAATGCCATATTTTTGGCTTGTGTCTTTTGTTTTGCTGAGCTTGATGACAGGTATGACTTTGTGATGGACTAGTATTGCTCACCAGCTTTATACCATAAGAGGTATCCCTGAGCAGTCAGTATAAACACAGGGGATTCCTCTCATAGTTTTGTCAAGTGCCATTTAAAAAAACCATATCTTGGCAAGGACTTGGGATATGCTGGATTCTTTACATACGAGAACTGTACAATAAAAGTTACAGAAATATATCCGTATATAGTTACCGGTCTTACATGTTCTACTCTGTTGGTTCTGTGTGTGTGTTTGTGTTGGGGTGGGGGGAAAGGAACTTTGATTGCAAAGTGTAACAGCTAAAATCAGTGACCCTTATTCATGTACATTTTCTTTTTGCACCCTGCAGTGGTTCTGTAGGTAAATTGGAGCAGTCTGTATCCCTAATACAAAAAAAAAAAGGAATCTTAAACTCATTGAGAAGCATATTTGTAGTTTAGACAAGTCACTCGGACTCCTAATTTGTGATCAGGCCTCCTTTATTCGTTTTAGTGAGTATCTTTGATTGCTGCCATATAAGCCAATAAAACAAATATTGTATAGACTAACCCAGGAAATTCTATCTAAAGTACTATTTTATTTTATTTTTGCAAAGAAAAGTATCTGCAATACTACAGGTAGGTGTTTTATAGTCCAGTAGGAAAGAACTCTCCTCTTCATGATTTTTCTCTTATTTCTCTTCTCTTTCTCAAATAATTCTTTGCAATCTCTCATGTTCTCTTAATGTATGTATTTCTCTTGTTGAGAATGAGAAGATATCAGTAACACAAAGGAAACCCTTTTATTGCTGCCAGTAGGCATAGAAGGGTTAAGGAAATAAATTCTCAGCAGTTTAAAATGCAACCAAACTGGTATTATGCTGTCTTACCTCCCTTAGACACAGGTATGAACAGGTCTCCTGAACTATGGGATCATTCACCTGCTGTGTTTGGAATACAAGTTTAGCCATCTATAATATATTTAGGTCTGCCCAGGAAATCAGGAAATTCACATCCTTTTTAATGTACCAGTTTATAATAAATGGTGCTCAAAATATATAAAAAAGCAATGTAGTAAATCCATCACAGAGATTGTTTGTCTGTTGCCTATGTTAATGTTTGTGGATATCGGATTGGAAATAGACTGTCAAAACCCAATCAATTCCCATGCCAATTAGGGTTTTTTTTTTTTTTATTGTGGTAAAGGTCTAATTGGTTACCTTTTTTTTTCTCTTGCAGTTAAAGAAAAAGCAAGTTTATGTGGACAAAGTGGAGAAGATGCAGCAGGCTTTGGCCCAGCTCCAGGCAGCTTGTGAAAAAAGAGAACAACTGGAACACAGACTGCGCACCAGGCTGGAAAGAGAACTGGAATCACTGCGGATGCAGCAGGTAATCCCTGTAGTCCGCTATTGATTAAGAAATGCTGAACAGAGTAAACATATAAATCAAGATTAAAATATAAGCTGTCCATGGATCACAATGGTTTCTGAGGTAGCTGATTTCTGTTTTGAGGGTGAAAACATTGGCTAGACTATTCCTGCATTGTATAGGTAGCGTTTGAGCCATCTTGTTGTCTTGTGTACTTACACAACATTTTGTCAATAGAAGAACATCCTGTCACTTTGACTATTCAGGGCTAAAATAAGCTGGCTAAATTTTAGTAAATGTAAAGTAAAAACTTCTAGTTTGAAACAAAACAAAAACCTACCATGTATACATTTATACAGTATACATTATAAGTATTCAAACATTGTGAGTGACATTTTTTGAAGTATGGATGTAAAGCTTTGAGGATTTCAAATGTTTATTATGAATATGGGCTACTAAACCTTTTTAGCCCTCCAGCTCAATTGGGTGTGATGTCTTCAGTAATGAGGCTTAGTGAGGCTTGTTAAATATGTGTTTGCCTAGAATAGACACTTCCCATGCTAGACGAAAAATATACCTTTAATTTAGAAGACATTTTGAACTTTGTATGAACACACACACACACACACTTACCATTTGCTGCCCGGGAGACACCCCAGAAAAAAACACTACAAATTTAGCCCTTTAGTCCTAGCAAAGTGCTGTGTGTGCACATTACTCGTATTTGCACAGTCAGGTCATTACAAACGCCCAGCCTTACAAGAGTTCGAAAAAAAAAAAAAAAAAACAATTAAAAAGACTAGAAGAGGGGAACTGTGGTCAGCAGCTCCTGTGGAGATCCAACAAAACAACTGACTTGTTTGTAAGTTGTATCCAGAAGGAAAATTTTCCCTTGAGTTCCCCTTGAGCTTCTGCTTTAGGGTCTGACTCGTCCATGTTGTACACTGTATGTTGTGTCTTGCTCACATATGGAGAGGAAATTTAACGAACTGACTCTTCTCTATATCAATGCTTCATTGTTCTGTCTAGAACTTTATGCTCCAAACCCCTCGCTGCACCCTTTTGAACCATATACTGTGTGGAACCGTTATCGAAATGCTTTTCTGTGTTTTTATAATTAATAGATAGATAATATAATTTTATAGAAAAGCAACATCTGTTTGTGGTGTTTTATTTTTACATTTTTTTATAATGATTTGGATTCTCTAAATCATGCCTGACATTAGCACTATTGTACCTTTTCAGCAGAAGGGTTCCAAAATTCTGTTTCCTGCTATTATAGGAGCCTCTGATTCACCTATACCCACAGTAGTAGTCTTTTCTGTTTTTTTCTAAAGTCCGTGCTGAAGACTACCACTTCCTCATGCCACTATACTTTAGGCAACTGTGAAGAGCTGCCTCAGAGTGCCTTGTGGGATGTATCAAAGCTTTTCCTCATGGCAGTCCTTCATGAAATGCAAACCAGTCTATACGCCCAGGTTTTGATGTACACTTTCTGTAAGGTTAGCATGCATTTAAGACAGATGTACTTTAAGGAAAATTCTTTCATCACCTTACCAGTTTTTGAGTCTATCTATATTTAAACAGAAACAACGTATACAATGTATACATGGTACCACCCATCCCTAGGAACCCTTATATAGAAAATACAGTGTAAAAAAATCAAATATTGTGAATAATGATTGCAGTAAGGATTATTTGAGATGTGGAAATGTCAGCAATCATGGGATATGGTCACTATACCTTCCTGAAATTATATTTATAATTTTCCATGTTTTTGGTGATTAGTGCTGTAAATATACTAACAACCAATGGCTGTTATGGTCTTTCAGCTGACACCAGACAATCATAATATATAGTACATTTAGTTCCTACATTCTATATTCACTTTAGGCCCCATAATAACCATGGACTAATGTTATAAATGTTCACAGTAGATTATGTAGATATTTACACTACTTATGCATTGTAAACTGATTTACCACCAGACAGTCTGAGCCACATAACTTTTTAGTTCCATATCTTTACAACTTAATGTCCCCACAGTGTACAAGCTCTAAAGTTGTAGTTACATTTGAGGTGACTCTTGGTCCTACATAATTTCTTTAAGGCCTTTACTGACAAGTTAGTAACAAGAAACTAAAGAACAATACCATTTCATAACCAATGTTTATCCTTTTTATTGAGCGTTGTGTTTTATGCATTTTAACTGATTGTTATTTAACACTTAAACAAATTGGTTTCTATTGTCACAGCGCCAGGGGAATTCTCAGTCCACCAATATTTCAGAGTACAATGCTGCAGCACTCATGGAGCTACTCCGTGAGAAAGAGGAACGTGTCCTTGCCTTGGAGGCAGACATGACCAAGTGGGAACAGAAGTATTTAGAAGAGAGTGTCATGAGACAGTTTGCGCTGGATGCTGCTGCTACTGTGGCGGCACAGAGGTGAATATCTGATTTTTCGGTTTGCAACTTTCCTGGTAAAGTTTATTACCTGTGGTCGTCTTGATATGTAAAAGAAATATATGTGATATATCTAATTTTGTCTGTGTGGATCATGTGCTATAAACCTTGCTTTAATTTTAGCATGACTGGGTAATTTAGGGTTGTTCGCATGGGTGCTTGTAAAGCTTTGAGGTTTAGCACTAGCACAGCTTCCAACCACCTCGTACCATGTTGCCTTTTCTCCCACAGATTTAAAAGGGGGTTGACAGGTAGAGACTTTAAGTAACAACTTAGCCTGTCACCACCTGCCATTGCTTATCCATGAAATGCTCTGATTTATTTCAGTGATAAATGGCATAGGGTATTGGTAGGTAGGCTATTGGCAGACAATACAGCTGCCCTGTTACTGTCTGGTAACCATCTCTGTGTACAAACTTTTAGGCTTGTGTGAGCAAAAACATTTCACCTAGCAGACCCACAGGCACATAGCAGTTCTAGGTTTCTTCAGCACATCACAGAAAATCACTAGGGCTATAGTCTACAGGCTATACATTTACTTTGGGAAGTCTTTATTTTTTTCTTTTATAAATACATTTCTTTGCTGACATTTAATAGTTAATTTTAATAGTTCATCAACCACGTGCAGTGATCCCCTACCTTGTGTTGTCACCTCTACACCAATCTGTTATGGATGACAGGAAATGGATTATTGAAACTCAGAAACTCCAGTGGTCTGACATATGCTTGGCATGAAAATTACTACAAATTCTCTCTAGTCCGCAATAGGAATAAGTTATTGGGCAGATTTGCAAGTTTTGTGTTTAAGAACAGTAATGATTACATGTGGGGTACCAGTACGTTTGGATTGCAGGTTTTATTTAACATCATATGTAAGTAAGAGTGTGGCCCTGGGGTTATGCACAATAAAACATTAAAAAATACTAGCTCTAGCCACAAAATGAAATACTTTTTAAAAAATTTATTCAAAGATGTTGCATCAAAAAGCATATAAAAAAAAGCCAAACAATGGTAAAATGGGTTCACAAAATTTGCAGAGTATTACTTTTCTTTGATAGCACAAGTTTCCATGACACTAAGACCCCAAACACACAACACATTCTATCTTGCACCAGTATGCAGGCTTCCCTTCTGTACTGAAATGCCAGCTCCATTTTTACTGAACACTAAGATTCTAATAGTGTGCATTAAAAGTTTCTTCCTGTGAGACAACGGGCCTCATCTGGCATTCATCTTGGTGACTTTTATTAACTAAAATCATGCTGCAATCTATATCTGTGAAATCACATACATGGTAGAGTTAACTTTAGGTGGGAACTGCTTAGCAATAGTTTGCAGAATACACAAGTTTTAGCTGGCAGCCCAGTTCCTAGATTGCTGATGTAGTGAGAAACTGGCCAAGAACATAATGATGGCTCTGCAGTGTGCTGCACATTCTCTCCTTATCTTATCTACTTCTGGTGTGCTCTTCTCAGGCTTGTGTGTTGGAATTTACTAGTTATTTCAGGGACATGACTGTTTGAAGAGCTGAAAGTTGTAAAACTGCATATCTGGATATTGGGCTTGTGTAAGCACAGGGTTTAACTACTTGCATTCCATGTACGTATAGTATGTTGGATCCATGGTGCAGATGTGTATGTGTACATGTATGAATAAATTATATGTATCAGATTTGATTATAGAAATGTTTTCAGCCTTATGGTTTACAATTAACAACGCATTGCGACATATCAGGAGCATAGAACCTAATGCAGACCACAGATTAAAGTTGCTTGTTTTTTACCCTTTTACTACACAGATAGGAGCTGCTTCTTGTTAGGCTGGATACTACCCATACCTGTGAGAAGATTACAATATTGTGTGTTAGTACCAGTTTATTGTCCCAAATGTGGTCAAATGCTACAATTTATGTATGTATGTTTTCAGGATGTTTGAAGAAAATAAAGAGCTTAAAAAAGAAACATGCAAACATGAGAGGAATAAACAAATCTATATATAATATTCACCAAGTTTTAAACCTGCCATAAAGGCACCATGCCACCAACATGTAATGATCTGTAATGTACACTAAGAAAGATGGCACCCACAGTAGATGGCAGCCACTGGTTTAAATTTTGTTTGTGGAGAAAAAGTTTAAATCTCATTTACACAAACTATATCACCTGTCTTGATTTAGATTTTGAGGATTTGCTGGTCTACCTTCTACTTTTAGATTCAAGATGTTTTTCTAAATGTGTACTTTAATTTCAGGGACACCTCTTCTATAAGTCATTCCCCCAGTGCGAGCTTTGATACCACACTAGAGGCCAGGATACAGAAGGAAGAAGAAGAAATACTTCTGGCAAACAGAAGATGTGTAGATATGGAAGGGAGGTAAGTTTTGATTGGAAGGTGCCTTATAAGCAGTCACCAACTTTTAGCTAGACATGGATGATACTTGTAGTAGAATAACATTTTCATACCTTTTTTAATAGCAAATGTTGAATTGTAACACTAAAAATGAAACAATTTGTAACACAATACCTTGCTTTGTATTCTGCATGGCATATTAGGCATTGATTTTGCAAGTGGAAAGCTGTCTTATGCTTAAATCTTTTGAGACTTGTTCACTGTGTCCTTTGCATCCCTTGTGACTTGGTCTCATGGTTTATGGAATGTCTAAGACTTCTTAGTATTTGATAGTGTGTTTGTGTAGGGGAATGTGAGGTTAATGAATCCTGGACTGCATAATATCATAAATGGTAAAAGTTGAATCTATTCAAACCGTTTATCCTTCCAGTTTATAATTTCACACTAATTCAGGGTATTTCTCTTTCATTGTAGCTTAGCTTGAACATGCAAGAACACCCCATTGTGTATAATTATCTGGCCAGATAGAACATGGTGTAGGAAAATACAGTACTGAACTGCTATAGATTGGATATGCTAAATTTTTTTTCTTTACAGTCTTTTTGGTAACTAATGGTTCATACTTAAAATCTTTCATTTATTAACAGAAGCAGCAACAGTTTTAAGCATATCTCTAAGCAGAGTCTTTTTTTAGTTTTAGATACAGCAGGAAAGTGTTTGATTCCCAATCAATTTTTTATTGTGTTGTAGACACTAGATTTATTAAGTTTTTGTAAAGCACAATGGCTCTGAGGTGGCTGCTCCTAACATGAAATGGGGCACCCCTTACTAGGAGACCAAGAAAGTAAAATCCACATTTGCAAAATAAAGATTTTTTTTTATTGAATGTTAATGATAATTGTTCTTTAAACCCAGATGAAGACAGATACAGATGTATGTTGCCTCTAAAACTCATGGGGATTCCCCTAATTTTGGAGATTATCTGAGGGGAAAAAAAAGCAAATGTACACAAATATTTTCATCAGATTGGTACAGTGTTTCTTTAACATCAGATTGGTACAGTGTTTAACCACCTGGGCGTTACACTGATGTCTAGATTTCTGTACCAAAAGCGGTACACTGTTTTTCATTACATTTTTTTTTAAATTGTAGACCTGTAACTTACAGAAATATGTCCAAACAAGGGTCTAGTAGATATCATGAAAAAAAAAAAGTTTGAAACACACAATCATGTAAAAAAAAATGTACTTTTAATAAAATTAAATAAAAAACACAAAAATCAGCTAAACAAGAATACATAAATGAATCAAAAATACTGAAAATGCAATAATTTGGTATACTGTATAGTAATATATTTTTCTAAAACACCTCCCTAGTGTGGTAAATTTTAAAACAGAGTCCAACGTCACATACCTATAGACAAAACCACATAAATATATTTTGTATTATTTTGTATTGGATTGGAAACAGGACTTTGTATTGAATCCAATACAAAATATTTGAATTTCCCGCTACGACCCCCATCGTCGGGCGCACGCATGGACATCATCAGGAATCGCCGAGGGACGCATACGCGAACGCCGGGTATTCTAATTCTTTCCAAACTTCCATGCAAAAAGTGTTAAATTTTTTGCATGGAAATTTATTTTAGATTGTAGGCTATAATTCACTGAATTACTTAATAATTACTTTTAATTCACCGAATTACAATGAATTACTGCATAACTCACCAAAATATGTCAAAAATTTTATAAATTTAATAATAAATAATTTTTTTTTATAAAATATAAAAAAAAATCTTTAAAAAAAAAAAATAGTGTATAATGTGATGTATATGTACAGTAGCTTATATAATATTATATATATATATATATATATATATATTATGTAAAGATTTCTTTGTATTGGACTCAATACAGCTTTTTTGTATTGAGTTCAATACAAAAAGTGATTTAAATTTCCCGCCCCGCCTCCCGCCCGCACCGACGCATGCAGCGACATCACCGGGAAACCCCGGTGATCGTCACTGCACTCGCCAGGAGAACACAGAAGAGGAAGGACGTGTCCGGAGGAGCTGCGGGGACCGGGTGAGTATATTCTTACTATTGTAATCCGATTGTCATACAATGTATGACAATCGGATGACAATACAACGTTTGTTAACCACCTGAAAAAAGTACAGGTTTAACGCTTTTTGCAAGTGTTATTACCCCGTACCAAGGTCAGGTTTACCGGCCAGGTGGTTAATAATGCATAGAGACAAATGCAATAATTTAAGATTTTGCCTTGTTGCCCTATACAATTTTTTGCATTTATCAGATTAAACCAAAAGAAGGTGAGTTGGTAACTTTATTATGCAAGATTTCTTAACCTAATTTTCTTTTTCGTTTTTTTAGGATAAAGAATCTTCATGCTCAGATTATTGAAAAAGATGCAATGATTAAAGTGCTTCAGCAACGTTCTCGTAAAGATGCCAGCAAGCTAGATCAGCCATCTTCAATGCGTCCTTCCAAGTCACTTATGTCTATTTCTAATGCCAGTTCAGGTTTGCTCTCCCACTCATCTGCTCTAAGTAGTACACCAATTCTCGAGGAGAAGAAAGAGGACAAGAGCTGGAAAGGCAGCCTAGGTAAGACTTGATATTCTTTTACTAATTTTATGCTTGAGTTTAGGGGTACATTCACACCCCCAAGATAGTAAACACTTTTATACACCGAGTGCCTTGAAATAAAGAGTATCACTGAATATTGCTGGTACAGGACCCCACATATGTATTCAATCTGCAAATTATCTTTTCCTATTTTTACTGGTAATCACTACTAGAACATGTATACTCTGTTACAGGGTTTTCCTGCACATAAATCATGAGCTTTGGTGTGTAATCTACAGAGAGGATGGTTGACATATGTTCAACAATTTAGGAAATAATGTTTAGGCTCAGGAAACAAAGTCATGGAGTTGTCTGAGGGGCCTAATGAGACTTTAATATTCTGGAAAGTGCCCCTACATTCAAATTTAATAATTTGCATCTGTTGATACATTTTTTTTTTTATTTACCAGAATCCATCTAATTGCTTTTCATGTTCCTGTAGAAAAAAGGAAATAACTTAAAAATGTATCTCTTTGATTTCCAGGTGTTCTTTTAGGAACAGAATATAGGTCTGAGTCTGTCTCATCCACTCCATCTCCTGTACTTCCATCAACACCCCAACTGTCTGGACACTCAAAGACTGGTAGCCGAGACTGCTGCACTCAAACAGATCGAAGCAGTGAACAAAACAAAACTCCTTCTGTTAGTGCGTCTCCAGGCCCGGGGAGGCTGGCCACTCCGAGCCCCATGTATAGCTCTGAGAAAACCGGTGAGTATTAGACATGACTGCTCCCATTTAAAGCTTTATTTAGTTTGCACCATTAAGCATGTTGAGAACTTGTTAATGTGGTTCACACGGTGTTGTAAAAATAACTGTTAACATTTTAATGTAGTTGTTAGAAATGGCTGTACCTCTAAGAGGTAATTCATACTATTGTGGCATTTAGGTGTGCAAGTCATGCAAAACAAAGTATTGCAATTATTCTAGAGTTGTTTGTAATGCTACAGGAAAAATACCAATGTGAAATAAAGTTTACTTAAGAAATGCTGTTTTTAAAGTTCACTAACCTGAGATACTTGTTTATCTAGTTTGAAAATTCACAAAGCTACATGCATTAAGCTCACATTCTGGAAATCTTGCTGTATCAAGAATATTTATTCCCCGCCCCCCATCCCCACAAAACACTGTGTTTTTTTCTGTGTTGAATTCTAAAGCTAGGATTCATGTTAACTAGTTATGTTTGCAATGGCTGTACCAGTTCATATACCTCTTTATGGAACCTTCTTGTGTAAAAACATGTGTGACTTGTGTTGTGGCAGATGACCATGTGATCCCTGGGTCTCCAGAACTTGGAACAGAGTACATAGTTAATGTAATTACCCTTGGCTAAGAAAGAATACTAAAACACATAGAGGGTCATATGGTATATAAATACTTCTGATCTCCAAATCATAAATATTTTGGTTGGAATACTGTAAAATCACAAATCTACACTAACAAGTCTATGACCAGCAAGTAATATGGCTCAAAAATATGTGTTCATCTGACAAACATTTAAAGGTCTCCTATTTCCCTTGGCATGATGATGTGTTCCTTGTTGTAATGTTTGTGAGTGGAGCAAGGGGTGTTAAATGCCTTGCATAATTTCCACTCACATTACCTCTATCAAGCAATGGTGTGACCGTAAATACCATATCCTTGAGTTACTTGGAGTGGAAGTCTGAAGATGGAAAAGTTGCAGTGATACACTTAACATAAGTGAAGCCATATGGGATAAGTTGGAAAGGGATAAGAACAAAAAGTAGCCAAAATTCAAAGAATAGTTTGAGTCTCGCAATAAGCCTGGAGAAATTAGTCACACAAGACTATAAAAAAACAAACAAAAAAAACAGCAGTGTATCAAAGCTGTTTGTCTAAATGAAACCACACAAAATATTGACTTTCCTTACCAAAATGTGTTTTGGGAAAACCTTTATTTATAAGTTATTCTGTATTTCAACTTTGGAATAAGCAGTAATTTTACAAAATGGCCTCCTTGTAAAGCTGAATATTTACTTCTGTCTGTAATCTGTGTTTTCTCTACAGATGCAGTCTTTCAGTCCAGCACACTGGATCGAAAAAACCCTGCTCAACCGATGAGCCAAGATCTGTCAGATGGGGAGATGGTGGAATATCTCATATAGAAAAAGACATATTTTTTAACATTTTGTGGTATTTATAGGACGTTCTACCCCAAGTCTATTTATATGATTTAGGATATTAGGCAGATAAAACATTGGTATTTTGTATTTGTAAATGCAATGTATTCCATTTCTACAGAATTTAAAGAACCTTGTTACTTTAGGGCGTTTTTGTAACTTGTGATAAAAAAAGACTGTAAGAGATATCCCTTCCTGTAGCTTCAAAAATATCTGTCACAGAGCTAAAATCCTGTCCAAGCAGACTTTCAAATAAGGAGCCATTCTCTTTTCTACAGACCCAAAATACTAGTTCTAAGGCAGTTACTTCAGCTCAGTTACTCTACCATTCTTAAACTGGTGTTCGGCCTGGTGACAGGTAATCTTTATTATAAGTAGCATATATGCAGGAAGAGAACACAGTTCTGTTTTGTTTGGGAACTTAGCAGAATCTGTTATCTGAACTGGTATGCAGCCTGGTTTAGGAGGTAGCTTCTGGGGAATGACTGAGCAGGTGATAGGTGACTGACTAATGTGAACAAAATCACAAGTGCATGTTTTGCCTTTTTTCTGTATTCTGGAATAGTTCTGCTTTAATGGCAGTACAAATTTCAGTGCTCAAAAGCAATTAATTAATGTACATTTGCAAGTGTAACTACAGGACATATGTTATTAGTGGCACTTGAGGACAACCATTCTTGCCTCTTAAGAAAAGTACACCTTATCCCCCATTCATTCAGTTTCACACTTAAGCATATTAAACACAGCACTATACCTTTATTACATATAAATAAAAGTGAGGGTTCCATTGTGGTGTGTATGACCTGACCTGATTTCTCAGGACTGGAAAGCAAGGTATGAATGGTGAACACTGCTACCCCTCTGGGCAGGCTGTGGAACCTGTCCCAGAAACATGTTCATTTATTAGAGATACTGTGTTTATATGTGCTTTGCTAAAGCATGGACTGGGATGTTCAATGCACAATATGGTAAGAAGTTTGTGGGTACATGACAACATACATCATGAGCTTAGCAGCTATAAATACCTTTATTCTTCTGGAAAGTCTGGGAAAGATTTTGGAGTCTGCGGATCTGTTCCCATTCATCCAAAAAAAATTTGTGAAGTTAGGTTCTGATGTTAGAGGACCAGGGTCACAATTAGCATTCTAATTATGCAAAGGGTGTTTGGTAGGGTTGAAGTCAGATGACTGTGAACGCTACTTAATTCCTTCAGACTGTGCCATTTAGAGCCATGCTGGAACAGAAAGGAACCCGTTGCAAATTGTTCCACAAGAGCACAGTTGTGTAAGATACCTTTGTAATCTGGAACATTTCCAGTATTCTGTATAGTAGTACACTATTCTGTTATTTTTAACAGTGCCCTTCACTGAAAACATTTGATCTCAATATTTTGGAAGCTTGTCCTTATATATGTTTTGCCATATAGTGTATTTTTTAGATTAATGCTATTGCAATAGCTGCTGTGGGCAGAGAGCTTTGCTGGAAACTTAGCTCGGAGTATTTGACTGCAAGAGTGATTTTATACATTCTGAATGTGTTCAATAACAGAATTTGTTCCTTATATGTCACCTTGTTTTTTTGTACCAGACGCTAGAAAATACTCGCAGGAAAGAATGGGACACAATTTGCAACTGTTTAAATTAATTTGCAATGTCAAACAAGCAGTGGAATGTCAGCCAGTCAGCACAATGCAGCATGTGATTCTGCTCAGTGTAAACTGCATGGATACGCTGCGTTATCCTGCAATTTGTCTGCATCAGTAGCATTATTAGACTATACAATCTAAGCTTCAAGAAACTAGTGAATCTAGTGTGGTAACCATAGAAAAAGAGCATAGAATGTAATCAATGCTGGTTATTTGTTTTTCAAATGCCTTTTGTGTTGTCAGCTGTGTTCAAGTCATCAGATAGTAAAGGGTTGGGTGTTGAGGTGCACATTGTGACTACCTTATGACCATCTACTGATGTTCCCAAGGGCTTTGCAATAAGATCAAAGCTTTAAAGGTACCGTAAGTCTATATGAGCAGTCAGCAATTGGCAGGAAGTATAGCTGGGATTTGTAGTTCCAAAAGCAGCAGCTGGAATATTTAATAGCCTTACTATCTGTCTGTATAAAAACTGCAGAGAAATGCTCCCTAAAGCAGTTCGAGCTCACTTTGTATGGATATAACAGGTGTATGTAATTACCATGCTGCATGTTGAATTGCATAAGATTCTGTTATTTTCCAGTCTTACAGACACCGCACAGGGGTCATGACGCACGGCTGTGCTTACTTCTCTTGTGTTTGCAAATTTTCTGATCGCTTCTGCTGATTTTATTTTTTGATACCAATTTTTTTTATATATGTCAGTGAGCACAGCAAGGTATAATGGCCTTATGATAGAGCTAAATAAATCACCAGAGCTGGATAACCAAGACTCAAAAACAAATTACAGCTGGAGCATAACTTTCTTCCTCCTGTTCTTTGGTTGATGCACATGATGATGCAGTGGATGCACATGATTTTTGGCCCCTTAATTAGGCTTAAAGATTGGACAGAATGACTCCTAAATGCTACATTGATCCACACTTCCTTTGGTGTCAGCGGAGACGTTATTAAGCATTAATCTTTTTTGCTACAAATTTTTTATACACCGTTTGATTCTGACGACCTGTATGTTATATGTGTTTCTAAGAACTGTACTGTAGTTAAATAGGCTTCATAATCTATTGATTGGTCCTTACAAACAACTGCGACTTATTTACAGTAAAGCAATAAAACTTTTTTTTAAAAAAAACAAAAGCTATTTCCTCTGTTTGACCCTATTGCAGTCATGCTGTTGAAACACATACTTATTCACATGCGATCTAAATGCATGTAGGTTTTTTGAAGGTTGTAAAATTTTGGTGGACCAATTGGAATATTTTCTATACATATTTTTTACTTGTTTTTTTTTAGTACTTTAGCAGTATATGAATAAAGCAACATAGAGCGTTGTGACTCCTGTGATAGAAAAAAAAGAAGGCAATAGAAGTAGGCAATAGAAGCTATGTTTGGTGTCCCAATGGCTCTTTCTTCAATGGCTTTTGTGTCAGGGAAGAGCACTTAGGGGCAGTTATAAAATGTGTTGTAGAGTATCTGCATTGCAGTCATACTGTGAAGAAAATAGTGTGTGGTGATTTGGAAAACATTTAAGCCATATGTTTAATTGAAAATACTACAAAGTCAATCTGATATTGAAACTGAATAATGCATTCTTTTTTGCCAACAACACATTCCGAAAACATTAAGATAAGGCTTCTTTGACATGCTGCTGCCATCAAATTTAAAATTAGAGGAACATTTTAGGAACACAACCACATTTCTCATTTTCAATATAGCACAATGTTTGATTAAAAATAGGGTTTAAATGATATGAAAATAATCACATCCGGTTTACAGTTTACAGAACATCCTACATTCAGAAAAAAAAAAAGTTGTTGGTCACACATGGGCAAAAAAGCACATGCTGTGACTTCAATTACAAAGTTGTTTTGCACAGAGATCTTGCACCATGTTAGTGTGTGACCTGGTGATTCTTTAGCTGTGTATGTACCACTTCCTCCTGGTGGCTGATTTTGGATAAAATTGTTGTCATTCTGGAGCTCCAGCAAAAAAAGGAAGATCAAGATCTCTCACTGCTCATGAATTTTTCACTCTTTTGACTGGGAAATATGTTTTTTTTTGTTTTGATTTTTGTTTTTTGTTTTTTTTTAGAAGCATATCATGGTATAATTGTCCAGAACTGGTAGAATCCAAGGATGTTATTAGTTTCTTAGTCAAAACAAATGCCCATGGTAGATGGGCAATGGTAGATGTTGTATCTATCTTGCAAATATTCCTAATATGTACATTTTTTAACACTAATATTCTGTGTGGGTTGTAAGCTTAGAAATGACGATTGCTTAAAAAAAGTGTTATTTCCAGCTGATGACTTTGCACTCCCAAATGTTTGCTTTATAGTCCTTTGTAGTGTTTACTCCCCATTTTTTTTTGTATCATTCGGAAACATCAATTTTTTATATTTTCTTTGTGTTACTATCTATTATAGTATATTGCAGAGCAATTTACTGTGGGTCATTGTGGCAGTTGAAGCATCAATTTAAATATTTTTGTATGGTTTTAAAGTGATTTTTTTTTTTTTTTTTTGCTTCCGATTTACCAAGTAGAACTTGGTGATAACATTTTAAAGAATGTTCCTCCCTATTATTTTTCAGTTATGAACTTCTGTGTGCAGAATATACACTTAAATGATATTGCTTCTGTTTTTAAATGACCCTGGGCTGTGCATCACAAAATTTTTATTGACTTACCCCTGTAGCGTCTGCCAGTAATATATTTTTCTTGGTTACACAATAATGGTTGAATGGTTGCCGTTGGCATTCTTCAGTGGCATGTCTCACTTTTGAGTTTAACTCTTGTTCCTTTCAAGGATCCAAACATCTTTCCTTTTGTGTGTTTCTTCCGTTGTATTTGTGAAGCTGACTCATTAGAAAATTAGAAGTGTAGTGTTTTTTTTTTTGTTTTTGGCTGCCAAGACTGGCTTAAGCAGGAAAATGCTGTTGTAGTGCCAGAGCATATTTTATCCTGGTGTTTTGGCTGCTGGCCTCTGATCTGGCTTTGTTTGCCAGTACCCTGTGTTAAGATCAGAACAACAAGAGGTTTGAATGAAAGCCGGAAACATTGGCCTCCTGGATACACACTGCAATAGTTCTGATTGCATTCTGTCAGGCAACGATCACAAGTATGCTCATTTGTTATGTAAAAAAAAAAAAAAAACCTCTCCCTAATTTTGTTAACTAGGAAAAAAATGTAGAACTGGTACGTATTTTAAAAAGGAAATCTAAAATGTAGGATTTTATCAGCTACAGCAAACTTTTGTACAGCCTGCTTACTACAAAGTTTCGGTGCATTGTGTTAACTTAGTCATTCAGTGAAGCATTTTTTGGAGCAAGTGTTCTGTTTATTGAAATAGCATGTGGATAACGTATGGCATAAAAATTCTCTCCATTTGAATGTCAATGTGACATATAGATAATACCTCCATGACTACTTTATGCTGTTTTAAAATTGGTCTGTTTATTTCCAATGGGTGCCAAATTCCCAGAAGCATCTTTACCTATTCAACCTCCTTAGGGTTTGCTTACATATAGAGTATGTTGGCACCCTTCTTCATTATGCAAACAAAATGCACATACTTGTCAAAATCTGTTGTTTTAAACTAATAAAGCTAGCACAAGCAAGTATTAAAGGTAGGGTTAGATTCAGCTGAATAAAGATTAGGGTAAGTTTTTCTTTTTTGGTATGAATATTGCATAAATAACATTTTGTTTTAAACGTTTGTGCCAAGGTATAAGTATATTTGAGAGGAATATGTAACTACACCAAGCTGAAAATCAATTTACCAGCAGAAGTACCAGCATGCTTCTAAATTGACGTTTTTGACCTAGTCCAGTACATACTTACATGCACACCTAATAAAGTAAAATTATGCTTAAATGTCTATTGTAAAACAGGAGGGTATCAGTATGTGTGACAAATACCAAATTGGATCCTAATGTTTTGTTCCACGGATGAAAAATAGTTTCCTGTTTTCCTGAATGGCAATACAGAATGGGTTCCAATTTGGGAGATTTGAAGCCTAAATATGTCATTCTTGAAATAGAAATGTTTTTTTTATCAAGTGGTATACATTGCACTTCTTTGCCAAACTGAATTTATTAGACTACCAATTGGTGTAAATGAAATCTTTGTATCAGTATAGAAAGAGAACACTCATATAGGTTGTCAAAAAAACTTTTGTCTGTTGACTTTGCGAAGTGAATGGATTACTCAGCAAGGGATAATTTACTCAGCTAAGTGAATGAGGTGAAGCTCTGATAAATCAAACCCACTGTGTCATGAACCAGTAACCTCGTATTACGAATACTTCCTAACATACCCCAATACCAGTTATCACATTTAGGTTTAACAAATAAGTGTCTATTGTGACCAGAGAAAGGAAGGAGTATCTGAATATCCCAATCAAGTTTACAGACATCATCTAAAAACTGACAGATATGCCAACCTTATACCACACAGCAACTGTAGCACACAGTAACTGAAAAGTATTCAGTCTGTTCCAGCTGAAATATTTCTGAATTCAGATGTGCAAGACTAGGTTTGCTGTCTGCTAGTCAGAATATATAACACATTTACATTAACAATAATGAATCCAACTCAGATTCACCATTCCCAAGACCAACAAAAGAAAAGGAGTGATCACTATGTGGTTGCCAGTTGCCTTGTTTTGTTTTTTTTAGATTAGATGAAGGCTACAAGCTTTATATACTTTTTATTGATACCTGCCTGATAGTGAATTCTATAATGATTTTTTTGGACTGAAATTAGATCCATAATTCCTTACATGCATTATATGCTACATATGTATATGTTAAGTTTTCCGCAGCATCTTACCTTTGCTTCATTCACAGGTTAAGATCACCAAAAGGCTTATTTAATAAGAGAGAGCAATATACAAAGTGGCAACCAGACAAAATGTATCTACTGAAATGATTCTAGTAAAGTAAACTTGAATTGGTTGCCATAAAATACTGTACTCATTACTGTATTCATGGCCACTCCTCAACTGTGTTGGCTTATTAAAGTTCCTATGTGTTCTCATTATCTCCCCTAAGTTGCAGAGCCATGCACGGGGCACACAGACAAATAATTTATAGAATGTAAAGCCTAGAATCTCTAGAATATGTGTAAAATGAAATGACCAGAATATGTACTTTCAGCTGGCCTCTTCCTTGCAAATGTCCTATACTTGTAATGGGGGTAAGGAGTAACTAATGCAGCTTCAAGGTCACTATTTGCATATTAGAGCTCCCTGGGATTTAGAGTTCCAAAAGGGTTCTACATGGTATCTGTCTGTTCATTCAAGGACATCTGCCCAGCATAGCTGCCTGCAGTTTAGGAAAATTAAAATAAAAAGGGCTTTTTTTTTTTTTTTTTTAAAGCGGTCTCCTTCAGTGCAGACAATATACCAGTATATTTTTTTCATCTAATTAAATATTGCTCCACTTGTGAAATTGTGTTAACAAAAAAATATCCATTTCATGGAATTACAAATTCTCTACCAGTTTGCCTTTTTATAATGAATGTAATATATGTTCATTTTCTGTATGTAAAAAATGCTAGTGCAGAAACAGTGGATGATCATTAGAGAATTATTTACCTGTTCATTTTTAAATGATTGTTGATGTTGGATGATGCATTTGCTGGGCAAAAGTTTTTTTTTTTTTTTTTTTTGTATAAAATGTTATTCAAATGTTTTGTAACAAAGTTAGTATTTTTGCACTATTCTGTTTCTGTTGCTATGCTATTGAACTGGAAAATAAAAGAACGCCATCTGATCCATTACAGTGTGTATTCTCCTATATTCTGGAATGATTTTTTTTTTATCTCATTTTCATTTGGCACCTTAATTTTATTTGAATAAAATTTCTATTTCAAAATATTCATTCGGTGCATGATACTGACACATAAGGGGTCTTTCTCTATACACGTGATTTTGGCATTCATCATGAATTCCTTGTTGAATAATTTATCAGGTACATATGTTTGCAATGGTAGAGATTGATTTACCACCAGAGAACTGTCGGATTCACTTCTTTATCAATTGAACTTTTTAGGACCCATTACTTTCCCATTAATGCAGTTAAAGTACACCTAAACTAAAAAAAAAAAAAGACACCAGGAGGTAGAAGTTTTCTTCAAATGGGGTGTGGTCATGAAGGTGGTATTGAAGCCCAGAACCTCCTTCTAACCTAGGGGCTGTCTCTGCATTTCACTTAACCAGAACCCTGTTCTCCTGCCCCCATGTCTTGCTTCGGTTCATCAGAAGTAAATTTCCCTTGTCTGGATGTGGCTTTAGCTGTGTGGGTTTACCACTAATTCTTAAATTAGAATGATTGTCTGTCATTTTGGATGGACCTTTGAAGGGAGCCTTCACTTCTACTATCTCAGACAGACCATTGTTAAAGTTTTGGTCTAGAGGATCAGGTGAAACGTTTGGATCTTATTCCTATCATCCAAAGAGTTCTGTACACACTTACAAACCCAAATTGACAGACTTGTTTGGTAAGACTATAATTCTGAAACCATCTGTAATTGGTTTCAGAATCCTTGCTGGATTACAACTTGCTATACTGGGTTCAAGAAAGTGAGATATATGAGATAATGTGTAACCACTCCTAGCAGTTACAACACATTCATGGTCACTTAAGACCACATTCGCTCTTTGTGGCTGGTACTAAATCCAATGGTTTACTATTAAAGTCAGTTTGACGGAGCAACCTATTGTCTTTAAACATTATCTTCATATCCTGATCATTACTGGAAAACAGGATACAGAATAAATTGAAGATCTTTTAAGGTCAATAAACCACTCAGAATTTAAAGATTGCACTTGCTCAGTAACATAGATTTATTTAAGGCCTGCAGTGCCTTTGAGTGGAAACTAATTTTACAACGTAGAATATATATAATTTTTTTTTTTTGCAATTTGCTCTATTTGTACTAGTAGTAAGGAGATCAGCTGTATATAATTGTAATGTTACCTCTACATATTAGAGTGCTAAATGGTATGTAAAACATGCTCTGTATAACCCAACAGTTAGAGAGGCATGCCAATGCCATTCACAGATATTATCTGGCAGGCACTGTAGAATACAAAACTAGGTTCAGGAAGTGAAGTCTGTGTTTTCAAGCAGAGGCCATTGTGTTTAGCTTTGCTTTGTTGCTCCTTTCTTATTGCTGTTTGTCTTCATTGTTTATGGATTGCTTTGTATGCTGAGGCCCTGGTCTGAGTTCTGCTTCATGGACTATGTCTGTAGGATCAGCATTAAAGCCCAAATCATATTGGATAACTAAAGACAATACCTCTGCTCTGAATTTTGGAAAAACGTAATCCAAGTACGGGCTTTCTACCAGCCAATGCACTGTTGTGAATATTTTACACAAAATAACCTCCTTCTAAAAAGCATTTACTATATGAAGCTTTTCCACAAATTTTGATAGTGTCCCAACAGGCTACCAGCACCCCACTGAGTGCTGTGGGTAACACTATTAGTTCTTCCCTGCATCTCAAAGGCTGTGAGTAGTTAAGATTGTATATATTTCCCAGTTCAGCAATCATTCCCAAACTCCAGCCAAAAACACGATTAAATGATAGTGGAAGCCCAGCGGTTAAATGCATGGTTGACAAACACTGATCTGAACTTGTCAGGGTAATATTGTTGACAGGTAATTCATGATACAGTACATTAACTTTACAACCCACGGAGGCTAAAGCCGCGTACACATTTCCAATTATAGTAGTTGGAAAGGATCTTTCACGATCCTTTCAAACGACTTTGCACTGCACGATGCATGAACGAGTGCTGTACATACATCACTGTTCTGCTTCATGCAGAGGGGATAAATCGTTCGTCGTTCATCATCTGTGGATCCGCCAGGGCGGTCGTTCGGACAATGAATGACTCACACTGTACACACTCCAGATTCTCGCTCAATATCGGCCCTGAGATGATTATCGGGCGAGAACCATTGGAAGTGTGTACCTACCTTTAGATGCACCAGTATTCAAACCACAGCTAACATCGCTTAGAGAATGGTATATAAAGCAACTACCGTATTTTTTGCAGTATAAGACGCACTTTTTCTTCCCCAAAACGGGGGGAAAAGTTAGTGCGTCCTATACGACAAAGGTGTGATAAAATAACTAAAATAATATACTCACCCGATACCCGATCCTGCGTGTGTCTCTGGCTGCATCAGAAGGGGAATAATCTTTCAGAATCTTTTTTTTCTAGATTTTCCTCCTTTAAAATTGGGTGCGTCTTATATTCCGGAGCATCTTATAGGGCGAAAAATACGGTAATATATAGGAAATGAGGATCTAATTTTAAACCAAAAGTGAAGAAATTGCATATGGTAACCACTAACAGCAAATAAACTACGTTTAACCAGATTTGAATGTGGTAAAAATCCTCAAACAACTACGTCACAACCTTCTACAGCCACATGCAAAAAATGGTTTCCAGTTTGGTATCCTGGTTGTGCAAAATGCCACAGCTCACCAAAGGCTTTTTTATTTATTTTACAATGAAACCCCCTGATTCAACCATCTTCCACACTACAGTATCAGGTAATGTGCTGTCTTGGACGGTGTACACAATAAAGCACATGGTAAAATGTTTGTTAGTTGGAACACTATATATGAAGAATATTTCCAGTCAACAGTAAAACCTGATGTCTTTAACCTTTCCTGACTATTCAAAATTAAGAAAGATTTTATGTCTGGAGTTCACCTTTAAGATACACTAAACAGAATACATTTTGGACGGACAATAAAAAATATTTTATAAATACTATGTGAAACCGAATTCCCTCTCCAGTTAAGGTAACTACTAAAAGACACATAGCTACAATCATTCCAGACCCACTGACCCTCCAGATACTTTAGGCAATTTAAAACCAAACCTTTTATTATTCACATCTGTAAAACTTTTAGATCTAAGTAAACAGGGCTCTTACATTTACCATCCCTCTCTATTGTAATTCTTCTGTAAACACAATCACTCGATAAAACAAGTTATATCAACATACACAAATCATCTAATGTCATTTCCTGAGTAACATGCAAAATAATGGTTCTGGAATGTACGCCAATCTTGGGGTAGTTGTTTTCATGCAGATGTACAAAGCATTATGTCTCTGTAGTTATTACAGGTCACCAAACAGTCCATGGATGTTGTCTCTTTATACATTTGTAAGCACATACACAACTTTTCTTTTAGATGCCTTCTACCTATCTGGCTTCTGCAGTATAATATGTTGGGGTATGCACAGATCTTTTCTCCTGGTGTCCCATATGCCAATTATACATGTATATAATATATATTGAATTAATTTTCTATATTCAATTCATTTCTGGCGCGTACAGTCTCTAGAGTTACTGGGGGGTAAAAATGTTAAAAGGGATTAGTATATCATTAAAAACCCAGCAATGTCCTTGGTGGCCACTACATGAATGTGGATCATGCTAAAAGCAGGTCTTCAGTGCTTGTGCTGCCTGGTCTGTATTTAGCCATTACTTCCTGGGCACTGAAGTTTTATCTTACAGGTTCCAACCCAAGCTGGGTTTAAGGTGTAACAAAAAAACACAGAATAATAGCAGTCCACTTATGGTCTGTTCTAAGGTAGACAGAGACCACCATGATTCATTGAGTCTCTTCTATATCCTCAACACAAAGTGCATACATAGGGATTTATTTGTACATAATGAGCAGAGTATTTGGTTTATCAAAAGTACTTGTTTTATTCTTCTGTGAAAACTGAGATGGGTTATTGAAGTTTAAAACGTACCTAAACTATATTTTTTTTTTTTTAGGTGCAGCACCCTGCAAAAGAAAAAAAAAAAAAAAAATTGGAGCACTGCCTTTCTCCACCTTAAGCGCCGCAGCAAAATAGGAGCGAAAAGCCTCCGCTTTAGGGTACCGTATTTTTTGCTGTATAAGACACACTTTTTCTTCCCCAAAACTGGGGGGGAAAGTTAGTGCGTCCTATACGACAAATGTGTTATAAAATAATTAAAATAATATACTCACCCGATACCCGATCCTGCGTGTCTCTTCTCGCTGGCTGCATGCAGCGTGTGTCTTCTCTCCTCTCTGGCAGCATCGTGTCTTCTCCTGTCTGTAGTGCAGAGCGAAAGAAGCCGGCACAGCGCCACCTGCTGTTCCCTGTCCTAACTGCCGTACAGTGGAAAAAAAGCACAGAGTGATCAGAAAGGAAATTTGAAAGGCACAGAGTGATCAGAAGGGGAATACGGTATGAATGGCACATGAGTGATCAGAAGGGGAATACGGTATGAATGGCACATGAGTGATCAGAAGGGGAATACCGGTATGAATGGCACATGAGTGATCAGAAGGGGAATAATCTTTCAGAATCTTTTTTTTCTAGGTTTTCCTCCTTTAAAACTGGGTGCGTCTTATATTCTGGAGCGTCTTATATGGCGAAAAATACGGTACTTCAAAAGTATTCATGATGAATACCCAGGTACTAGCTGTCAATCTCCATTATTATTAATAATATTAATAATAAACAGGATTTATATAGCGCCAACATATTACACAGCGCTGTACATTAAATAGGGATTAGACACAGAAACATTGTAACTCAGTGAAGCAAATAAAAATTAACCAAAAATGAAATTAATTAAACAAACACAGTACCACCTATTGGATGAATTAAGAATTACACCAAATCAATGTTTGCATGTTCCCATGTCTAGATAAAACTTATATGCGGACGATCTTCTCTTTAATATTACTGCTCCCCAGGTGACCCTTCCCAACTTGCTATTAGAATTGCGGCAATATGCTCAGCTTTCTAACTATAAAATTAATCTCCAAAAATCAGAGGTATTGGATATTAACTTACCACCTGATCAACGACCAATGAAACCTAATGGTAGATTGCTTACTGCTATAACGGAAATGTTCTTATGTACGTATACAATTTATTTCTCTTTTCCATTTATCATTACGTGGCATGCTATATGTTCTCTTGAGTTACTGGATATGACTATTTCTTTAAAATTGTATGCCTTTTCACGCTTTTATTTGCTTTTGCCATCTGTATACACTGGTTTGAGTTCTGTAATTGTCTGTTTTTATTGGTTGCTAATAAAAATAAAAAAAAATACATTCACCCATCTTTAGTTAATTATTAGGTACATTCACCCATCTCAGCTTGTAAAGGACGTTAAAACACACATTTACTATTAAGTTTATAATTATACCCTGTATAGGATGAAACCAGCATGTAATGCATGTAATGACTACGTTTAATGCAGACACTAAATAGGGACAGGGATTTCTATTTTTTATCCTTAAACTGTTTCTGAAACCCAGAATCAAGATGAATAATTGGAAAATGAAAGGTATCCAATGCGCCATAGAGCTACTGCATGAGTTGTTGTCCATGTCTACTGATATCTGATTCTAATTCTCACAACTATTTTGCAATAATTCCACCACTTTTTTTTTTTTATAGGAAGGCAGTATCTATAGGGTTTGTCCCTTAAAAAAAAAAAGTCCCAACCAAGAGAAAGCAGCGGAGGAGTTAACCATTTTTTAGGCTGAAATGGCTCCAGCTGTTATACCTCAAGAATGTGTAGTTTAGTCCAGTCTGGAGCACGTGATGTCATCTAAACTCTTCCAGATCTGCTTTAAATAAACTCAGATCTAGTAAACAAGACACAGGACTCTTGGTTTAACTCTTTGGTAATGGAACATGACTAATACTTGCCATCAACTATCATAGGAATTTGTGGACGACTTAAAACCACAGAAAATGTATAAGTTATCATGTTGTCAATGTTACTCAAAAGAAAATGAACAAAATGCGGTAATGTTCATTAAAACATGCCATTCTGTCTGCCACTGACTCCAGACTAGGAAAGTTCTAAAGATTTTTTTTAATGTATACACTATATCTAATGTGAGGTTTCTGCCTACCAGCTATGACTTATGAGTCTCCTCTCATGCTTGTTGTATTCTACATAACAAGTAAAACATTCATCAGTAAGAACTATAACATGTAAAGCTGAGAAGAAACACTAAAAACTCATAGGAACAGAATCATTAAGCATAGCAATCCTACTATGGGAATCCCAAGTAAGCCAAGGGTTAATAAAGTCCAGCAGACTCCGCTTGCATGTGTATATATATATATATATATATCCCTTTTGATGGGGTCACCCCTTTAAAGACATTATACAACCCCAGTATCAGAATTTTCCAAAATTATCAGAGCATTATGTTTAAATTGAGAAGCTTACAACTTGCAGCAATAAAATTGTATCTATCAATACAATCAAATATTTCATTCTGAGATATTTAGGAAAGGGTGGGGTTGGAAATAACTCAGATTCTAGATTTTGCACTGGGATAAAAGCTAAGGCTACATTGAATTGATGATTTTACTATATGATACAGTGGAGAGTTTGAAAACCCAACTCCAAGTGTTTTACTTGATTTTGGATAGAGTAGGGGATGGTAAGAGCCTCTGTATGATTTGTATTGCATTTTGTGACCTTCTTGGGAGATTTACACTTTTGTTAGTCTCAATGATCAATGTTTGTACAGAACAGAAGATAATGGCAGAGAAACTAAAGGAACATTTCCTAAATGTGGATAAAGACCTACATATTTTTGGACATTGATGATGGTACCCATGCCTTTTTGTCCTGTTGTCTGAACCTCATTTTTTGTAGGGGCCTCACAGGGACACAAGTAAAGCTAAATTTTAGATCACAGATAGAAACAACAACATTTTTATTTCAGCCCCCAGGATGTCTTCCTTTAAGTTTGGGTCTGTAGAAGAACATAACACCCATCTGCATCACAATTCATCTAGCGGTTACAAACAAAGCAGATTCGTCACAGAACCCTTATGCATATAATTTTCCAACAAATGTTGCAATTTATGCTAGACACTTGGGATGTTGCAATGCAATGTGGGTTCTATCGCAGCTTCCAGTCAAGAAGAAACTTCCAGCCATTATAAAGGTCAGGTATACAAATTCAGTGGGTTTTATCCTAACAGTAAATTCACTATAAACCCTTTATCCTTAAATCTTAGATTGCTTGCTCATTAGCAATAATATTAATGGGTTATTTTGGCCAAAGACTATTCCATAAATAAACACTACTTCCACAATAAAGAAAACAAATAGACGACTTTGAAATGAAGAAGATAAAATGACAATGAAGCTTTAAGGTGCCTGTTACTATTATTATTATTATACAGTATATATAGCGCCATCATATTATGCAGCGCAGTACAAAGTCCATAGTCATGTCACTAACTGTCCCTCAAAGGAGCTCACAATCTAATGTCACTTGTAATGTCAATTGTAGACTAAGGTCAATTTTACGGGGAAGCCAAATAACCTAACTGCATGTTTTTGGAATGTGGGAGGAAACCGGAGTACCCGGAGGAAACCGCAGAAACGGGGAGAACCTGCAAACTCCATGCAGATAGTGTCCTGGCTGGGATTAGAACCTGGGACCCAGCGCTGCAAAGGCTATTCCTATTCTTAATAATAAACGTGATTTCTATTACGCAGCACTATACATTAAATTGGGATATCATGTCATAATAGAATTATGAGAGTGACCATTGCTAACTTTGTTGTTAAGTTGCTTATTGCAAGTCTTTATTACTTATATGTAAGTGTAAAACTGGGTATCAGACATTCCCTAAAACATTCCTTTATCTTTCAATTCCATGTGTTTCAATAGTAGCAACCACCATTGTTCCCACCAGGGAATGTTTCAGTGAATGTCAGATAATTTTAGATGCCTGTTTTATAAATAGGGCTCTTAGTGATTCTTATAATCAAAACAAGTACAAAAGCACAAAATAAGTCTTTAAAAATATGTGAAAACATTTTTTTTTCGAAATGTTCATCATTTAAGCAGAAACAAGGAGACAATCAGGGCAAAAATCTGTTCAAGCCTTTTCATGATGGAACAGACCTACTTATACATTATGAATATATAGGATTTGTCTCCCACTTAGGCTCTGTGAATAATTAACACAACGAACCAGTGCCAGCTAAGAAGCAAATTACCAGCTGTCCAAGGAAGCTAAAAGCAAGTATTTTCAGAACACAAGCTACATAAAACTGCATGTTTGGCACTTGTGAGGATCTTCATCTGTTATTAGAAATGAAGATACTTTATATTTAGTTTTCTGTGTGGATTCTGGAGAAATATAAAAAAAATATGCAGATAATTCACATACCTTTAGCATAATAATTAGTACCATATGCTGTCAAGTGTAATCAAAATAATCCGTTTATATACAGGGTATATTTAGGTTTTAGCTATCATTTACGCACATTTTTATGGTTGTACAGAAATACCAATGTGCTGTTCCTCAGCCAGAACATCTGCCAATACCCTTAAGTAACTATTTCTTTGGTGATCCATCCAGCTATGGTACAAATTGTTTATAAAGACCTTTATGTGATAGGATAACTAGCAACAAATGAACAGTATTAGCACTTACCAACCAATCAGAAACAATTTTTTTTATTATTGGCCTGACTACACTCATCCTTTATAAGGTTCGCCATCCATCTTGGCTTTCCCCATGTCTCCTACATTGCTGTTTATATCTGTATTGTCTATTGTGCAACACCATGGAAGACGATGGTGCTATAAATCCTTGATAATAATAATTACATGCAGATTAAAAGGTTAAGTTGAAGTCGATAATCTTGAACTGCATAATTGTTTCAGTTTTAGTAGTACTGAACCCACTGGTGTATTCAGGCAGCCAATATTGATGACAGTAATGTCAGTCCCACATTTTCTCAGCACAGATCATTTCTTAATAAAGATGGTAATTTGATTCTCTATAACTGTAATAATTAGGCCCTTAATATTCTTTTTTTTTTCAGAACCATACATTGGTTTATATGGCCTCATAACTATACAGTTCTATCACATTCCCCAAAACTAGCCAGCTATAACATTCTGAGAAAACTCTCAGCTTTCTGGTAATTCAGTGAGGTGCTAGGTGGTTATTTTGGGAAAAGGTGAGGATTTTTTTTTTAATAATCATTTTATATGTGTGTGTGCAATACTGGCTACAGCATAGAAGCCTAGAATTCAGTGCTGTGGACAGTGTAAGGTTTATGTAAGACGATCTTCTAGCCACAGTAATTTTCTGGGTACTTTCTCTTGTTGTATAGGATTTTTGGAATTTTATGCATACATAAATTGCGTAGATGAATTGGCTGCATTTTAATTCCTGGCTCTGACTAACAAATCCTCCTAATATTTATTTAGCAATTTTAGCCTGCCCAGGAAAATGGATAGAATTCAACACTTGGTGGTAAGATGTAACACTGTTTCAATAACTAAATACCAGAGAACTGTCTAGAATGGAGATTACATAGAAAAATGTAGTAGTGGTGTCCTCCTCCTTCTCATAGTAAAAGTCTTTGGCAGGTGACATTAAAATTAATGCACTTTCCATGGCCCTGATATCTCATCTTAACAGCTGTTTAACCGTAATAAATTGTGATTATAATGCCTAATCTACTAAGATTTTAGTGCCATAATACAACTATCTCTATATAATATAATAGACAAGTTAGGACAACAATGCATTTTATAACATTCACCACTTAATTAGAGATTTGGGAGTTTCAGACTGATTTGCAAAGATGAACTTTGCACCAGTTCTTGATCCAGGATTTACTACCCAGTAAGTCAAATGTCCATTCGGAATGAACATTTAAACTGTACTAGCTGCTTGCTTGTTTGAGTGAATTACTGGCTAATAAAGAATCATAATAAGTGCATTGTGTCGGGCACATTTCAGACCATGTCATCCCCTATACTTTTATACCCACAGATTCACCCATGCAATGGTTCTTGTCCGATAATCGTCCTGAGGTTCGGCAAATAGCCAGCGTGCGTACAGTGCTTGTCGTCTGAACGACCGCCTGGCGGCTTCACAGATGATTGTAACGCAAATGAAAGGGAGAGAGCGCAGTGGGGTGCTGCTTCATTGTTCTCACCCCTCCCTCACCCAAAGAGCAGAACGGTGCTGTATGTACAGTGCTCGTTCATGCATTGTGCAGTAGTTTGTCGTTGGAAAGGATCGTGAAAGACGCATGTATGTACTTGGCTCAAGTGTGATTTTAATTGGATTAAATCACATAGAAGTTACTCATGGGGAGGTTTGTGTGAACATAGTTGAAAAAGATCCACTGAAATTTTAAATATTAAAAAATAATATATATATATATATATATATATATATATATATATATATGTGTGTGTATATACATATATTGTGGGATCCTACTGGGTGTTGCTCATGGTAACGGGATGCTTACAGGGCAGATAAGAGGCAGCAGACACTAAATGTCCAAAATAACAGCAGTTTTTTTTTTCTTTAGCCCAGTGTTACAGCACACTTTCCAGCACTTTAAAGTAAACACAATAAACAACAGTGGCCTGGCAGGGCATCTGGCTACCTCACTGGGTGCCCTGTCTCTCTAACACTCAATATCAACACTATTTCACTCACAGTTCAAGTCTTCTGATGCAGCTTGGAACCTACTCTGGCTCCCTCCTCCTGCCAGGAACAGACTCTGGCTCCCTTCACAGCCTGGAACCCTCTGGCTGCCCTTCAGTCTCTGACTGCTCACTCCAGCCTCTCACTGATCACACTTCAGCCTACCACACACTGGTTGATCATCTCCTCCCTTGCACCTGAGTGCAGGTGGATATATCCCAAATCAGGGTTGGGCCAAGGAACCCACCCTTTCACTCTCTTGGCCGGCTCCAGGGCCCTAAAAGCCCTGGTTTTCCTTCTTAAAACCTACACACATACGTATTTTCTATTACCTGGAGCCTTTAAAAGACATCCGGCAACCTCGGAACCTGAGGAGTGCCAGATTTTAAATAATCCTGTTTTTTTTTTTTTTTTTTTTTATACTTACCTCCACATACAGGCCAGCCTTCCTCTCCCACCACCATGAACATCTGGCACAGTTCCAGGGAGCAGGCAGCAGGGATGTCTCAGCATGTATTTAGTTTAGCAAGCAAGTGTTCCTGCAGAACAGCGCCAAAACATTAGTGGGCAAACAGTGTACCGCAGTCTCTGTATTGAATATGCGATCTGAAATTCATGCCAGAAAACTGAAGTAAACGGATATTCGGTTTCCGGATTTTCAAATGTCAACCTGTATAAATATATATATATATATATATATATATATATTTATATATATATTTATAATCTGAGAATTATTATAAAGCTGAGAGATCTAATCAGCAAGCACCATGTCAGGATGTAATAACCTATTTGTGTTCCACCATGCAATGTATTCAGCACAGCGATCTATTACCAAGCATCCATGTTTATAAATTGACATTTGCATTAGTCATCAAGAATCTAGTGAAGCAGCCTTGCATACATCTGACCACAATTCCGGGATTACAATATTATAGCCGCTGGTGAGCAGTGCTGCTGCACAGGTGTCTTGTATCTAGTGTCCATATAGTTAAATATGTATACAGATATGCCAGAATGTACATGGTTATACAGGACAATCAATTAACCATCAGTATATTACTTAGGACTTGCTTAACCTATAGAAATGTTGAGCATTTTTCTATTAGCACAGACTGAGTTGCCATTTGAGTTGCAATGGGTTGTGGCTTTTTCTGCCTTCTACTGCCATGCAGCGACCCTGCTGTCCTTTCCAATTAGTTCTGGGTGGAGAACCTGCCAGCAAATAAATAGTAGCATTGCCTTTGGGTGGAATATGGATTGTTGAAAGCATTATGTGGTGCTGCCCAGTAAAGTGTGTGCATGAAAATAGCAGGCAGTCCTAAATATTGTTCCGTGCAAGCTCTCAGATACATTCATCTATGTACAGATATCTATGTAAAAGCATTTAAGTGTTTATCTTAATTAAAATGTATTGTACCAAGACCCAGAAAATCATAAGATAAAAAGAATAGCAATACAAATCAATAATACACATTACTTTGATTTGTTGGAATGAGATATGGATATTAAGACATCATGAATATATTTCAAAGCATTACAATCCAATATATGTGTGCAGTTCTGTTTGGAGTTGGTCTGGCACAGCCTGTGCTAATCAGAACCTATTTCAGGTCTGTTTCCCATGGAAATACTTACTTTTACTTACTGCCTGGTCTCCACCCAGAACTAATTAGAAAGGACAGCAGGGTTGCTGCATGGCAGTGGATTGCTGAAAATGATTTTCACCAATGATAAGGTCAACATTCATTGCTAATGGAACCCCAAACACACCTTAGAATGTACTGATACACACACTTTGCACCCTGTATACATGTGCAGTGTGAATCTAAATAATATTATTACAATATTATATACATACAAAAGTACATTCAATATGCACAAAAACAAAAAAAATAAATAAAAATAAAATAAAATCAAAGTAGAACAAAAATGTGTTTCAATCTACTTTAGAGGCCAAAAATCCAGCTCAGATTTTATTTCCAAATTTTATCCAGTGACCAATGTCCAATCACACTTTTTGGTTTGGGGAATGGAATCACGTTCACTAATGCAAATATCGCCTTCATTTAAAATGAATATGTCAAATAAGATAAAAGCATTACATAAAAAATCCACAACAGCATTTTTTTTTTTTAAAGAAGGGTATTCACTTTTTTCAGTAAAAATGAATTTTCTAGACTAATGTTAACTTTGACTTAAGGAAAACTATATTTTTTGAAAGTTTTAAACTTTTTTTTAACACATTTACTGTGCACATATTCTTACATGTCTTATTGACAACTTCAGCATTTTTGATCATAATACTATATTTACCACCTTTGTAATGTCTTTAAATGATTATGAAAATTTAACAGGGGTACAGTATGGCCACTGTATTTTACTGTTACTTACGCCAGAGTTTTATGTACCATTATCGGATGTACCTATCACCCTGTATGCTGTGTTTACGAGATGTTTTGCTGTATAAGCCTGGTTGTCTTTGTATGTGAAAATGTTCAATAAAAATTCAGTTTCAAAGAAAAAAAAAAAAAGCTTTAAAACCAGGAGATTTGATTAGGAAACACTATTTTTAATGTTTAATTCAGCTGACATGTTACCACTGGTTTCTTCTGTTTCTCCACTCATTTTTCTAACAATGCCATGTTCATGGGCTTTGCCAATAAGTTGGTAAATTAAATTGACAAAACATTTTTTTTCAATTTTGCTCATTTCTACCAAAGGCATCTCCTTTACCACAGCGACATCTAGTGGTAGCAGCTATACTGCACTTCTTCTACTTTCCAGTCTTCTCTCACTGCTCCTATAGGGGTGACCTCTGGTGGTAAAAAAACAAACATATTAATCTGACTCCACAGTATGCGTAAAATAACTAAAATTTTTGTAGCTATTAAAAAAATCGTTTCCTATTTATCAACTCTCTTCTTTCTGTTCTAATAAACTTCTCATTATATCTATTGTGTATGAACTGTTATAAAATATTGTAGACAAGGGGTGCCCTACAGGTGGATCGCGATCTACAGGTGTTTTGCAAAAGCAACGCGAGTAGATCATGGAGCCCTGCCTTTCAAAATAAACTCTACCGCACACAGTAGTTATTAGGTCCAACTTTTTATTGTTGGTGGATCATTTTGACTTGGTCATTTTAAAAGTAGCTTGCAAACCAAAAAAGTGTGGGTACCCCTGTTTTAGACTGTTTAAAATCATCCTCCATTTGCGTACAATTCCTACACATTGTTACAAACTGTTCATACAACAGAAACTTCCATGTACCCCTTCTTTCTTTTTTTTTAAATGTAATTTTTTATTGAGAAAATATTTTTTTTTTTATAATAAACAAAAAAAATTCCTAATGCTGATTTTTTCAGTAAAAATGAATTTTCTAGACTAATGTTAACTTTGACTTAAGGAAAACTACGTTTTTTGAAAGTTTTAAACTTTTTTTTTTAACATATTTACTGTGCACATATTCTTACATGTCTTATTGACAACTCTAGCAATTTTGATCATAGCACTATATTTAACAGCTTTGTAATACTACACATTGTTACAAACTGTTCATACAACAGAAACTTCCATGTACCCCTTCTTTCTTTTTTTTAAATTTAATTTTTTATTGAGAAAATATTTTTTTTATAATAAACAAAAAAAATTACTAAAACTGATTGCATACAGTGCATACAGTACAATCCAATTGCATACAGTAATTTCAAACATTTTTAACGAGATGAGAACAGAAAAGAAAAACAGAGTTAATATACAGATAGTCCCTGGGTTACATACGAGATAGGGACTGTAGGTTTGTCTTTAAATTGAATTTCTATGTAAGTCAGAACGGGTCCATTATTTTTATAAATGCAATTAGGACAGATGTTTGTGTCATCATAATATAATAATCCTCACTGTAAATTAATCACAAACAAAGGAAAAAACTTTATCAAGCCTAGACATTCATTAATTTCTGAAGCAAGCTGTGCTTTAATATGCAAAAAGAAACAGCTGCATAGTTTGTTCTGGTCATTAAAGGATAACACAATGTTACAGATCAGCTCACTCCCCTAGGATCACCCACAACCTCAGCTGTGTTTAGCAAAACATTTCTTTTGCAAGCCATGCAAACCACCCCTCCCCCCTCATCATGCCTTCCTTCTGCACAGGAGCGAGCAGGGAAGCCCCGTTCATATCTTAGAGTCGTTCAAATCTAGGAGTCGTCTGTTTGTCTAATGTCCTTAACTTAGGGACTTCCTGTATGCATTGCTAGTACATCTTGGTTTTTACGGTATGGAACAATCATAGTGGCAAGCCAATGCACCTATACACCTATACAAATGTACCAGATACTTAAGGGACTGGGCATGACAAATCTGGAAAAAGCTGAATAGAGCTGTTAAAGGGAGCTCATATTTTTGTTGTAAATCTGTAAATTAATAAAGTTCCCGAGTGACGGGGTGAACAACATGACCAAAGCAGAAAATCTGCTTTGAGGTCCAGGGTTGAATCATACGCTGCGTCAAACTGTCAGGCATTTGTGGGTTAAACAGGAAAGAAGTAAGGAGAGATTTAGGCGTTGTAAGTTGAAATCTGTCTTTAAGATATACCCATATTTGTCTTGTAAACTGTGCTGGGACTAATAATGATAAATGCCCTACAGCACAGGAGGAGCACAACAGCATGGAGTTAGGATCTACTGGGGCCATACACTGTTTTTCTATTGCTGTCCATCAATTATCTGCCCTCAGTGTGGCCCAGGACGCCACCTGGCAAAAGTGTGATACCAGATAACAATTATAGAAGTAAGAAAGAGCCCACCTCTAGACCGCAGGGAGCACAAAACCAACCAAGAGAGTCTGTGATGTTTATACCCCCAGATAAAGATCAGGACTTCAGTCTGCAGGAGCCTAAGGGCAGAGCGAGGCACAGGCAATGTTTCATATAGGTAGAGCAGCTTTGGGAGAATCGTCATTTTTACTGCTGCTATACGCCCATAGAAAGAAAGGAGGTGCGTTTTCCATTTTTTTTTGTAATAACCTGATTTCCCTAACAGTGGGGGATAGTTATGTCTGTATCGAGTTTTAAAGGTAGGTGTAACATAAATCCCTAGGTATTTAGAAGCATTTGTTTCCATCTATATGGGAATTTTTCCATGCAGCTGCTGTACATACGCAGCTGTAAGATTAGTCAGCAAGGCCTCCCATTTTAGAGGGTTCAATTTTGTAGCCTGCAAGTGAACTCTGTGAAGAGATGGTAAAGTGATCAGTGAATTAGTCAGCATTAAAAGTATGTTGTCCCCATATAGGGCAATTTTGAACTCTTTGGTACAGATGGGGACCCCTTGAATGTCAGGATGTTGCCTAATGACCTGATTGACTGATTGCAAGGGGTTTTATACAGAGAGTAAATAGTAGAGGCGACAATGGGCATCCCTGGTGCATGCCATTTCGTATCTGTATCAGAGCGGAATTGGCATGGGAGAATTTCACTTTGGCTGTGGGACCCGCATATAGCGCTTGTATGGCATTATAGATGGGCCCCCAAACACCCATAGCTGATAATGTACAGGACATAATGGGCAAGCTAAAGGCGATAAAACACCTTCCCAGCACCTAAACAGAAGAGTTGCACCCCCTGGTCTAATTTATTTAGTGCATCCACTAAATCTATCGTCCACCAAGTGTTATCGCCTGCTTGATGGCAGGCAATAAATCCCACTTGGTTTTTGTGAACAATTGCAGGGGCGAACCTACAAAGGCGGGTAGCCAAATTCTCATAAATTTTTTGAGGTTCGAATTTAGCAATGCAATGAGCCTGTAATTGGTTGGATCTGTTGGACCTTTCCCAGGTTTTTGGAACACAGAAATATAGAAATGTAAAGTGGATTGTAGAAGTTCAGCACCCTTCATAACATCCTTATATAGCGAAAACAAGTGGGGGGGGAGGAGCTGGGTTGTATATGTTTTGTAGTATAGACAGAATAGCCCATCCAGCCAAGGGGTAGGGATTTATTGGTGTCACACATTGTCAAATAGTCATCTATTCTCAGCTGTAAAGTCTGATCTCCTACCTGTTGTGCTTTATGTACCTTGAAGTAGAGATATGCATAGTACTCGCCAAAGATGTTAGCAATGGCTCTAGGGTAAGAGTAAAGGGCCCAATCTCATCCTCTGATCACTTGAGGAGAGGCAGCCGCTACCCCCTCCCTGAGTTTTCTAGCTAATAGCGTATCTGCTTTATTGCCTTTATCATAAAATGTATTATATGCTTCCCAGAGTAGTGATACCCATAAAACCGAGTCCACATTGACTGTGAAGTATTGTGCTACAGTTGACAATCAAAAATCCGACAATCAATAATCTGTTTCCTTCAGTTTTCAGGCATGAATTTCAGATTGCATTTTCAATACAGGGACTGCAGTACACTGTTTGGCCACTAATGTTTTGATTGTGCTGTTCTGCACAAACAGCCATTAGGTCTTGCTTACTACACTAAATACATGTTGAGACGTCCAGGCTGCCTGCTCCCTGGAACTGTGCTAGATGTCCACAGGTGATGTGAGAGATAGGCTGGCCTGTGTGTGGAGGTAAGTTTAACTCAATACAGAATTTTCGAAAATCCGTCATTCCTCGGTCCCGAGGTTGCCAGGTTTTTGAATGTCAACTGTATCTCCTCTTGGATAGCAAGTTTGGTGGGGGTGTATTTTTTAAGGCACCAATGGCATTTATGTGTAGGGTGACTGCCTAGATTCAGCTGGGTCCAACTATAAATTTGTTTAACGTCCAAACTGACCACTTCTCAGAGTATTCGGAGATTAACAAACACATAGTCTATGCGTGTGTGAGTTTTATGTGGGGCCAAATAGAATGTGTATGTGTGATCCAGTGGGTGTTGAATCCACCACACATCATACAGCCTGTAGTTATGTAGTAATTTGCCAAAGTGTGCTGATTGGCGTGCCGTATGTGGTAGAATAAAGTCTCCCGCTAGAATCATATAATTAAGGTAAATATTTGACAGCTGCAAGACCACTGATTCCAAAAAGGTGATTTGTGCACAATTGGGTACATAAACATTACATAAGATGATGCATCTGTTGCATTCAGCTTGCCCTGTAGGACAAGGAATCTACTCTCCGGGTCCTTAAGCTCCTGCATAACCAGACTGTGCTCAACCCTTTAACATTAAAAGATATAATACGCCACATATTGTTTAAAAGAAAAGAAGAGCACTATGGTAGCCACACAACACAGCCAATAGGTCTCGCTCATACATGAAGGTGTCAAGCCTATGTAAGAGTCTAGTTTTAAAAAGGGGGAACCACTCGCACTGGACATGTTAACAAATAAGGAAGAAAACATAATTGGGGGCAGACACAATAGTCATAAGCCATGCCCCAAAAAGAATAACCAATATATAGATTAAGACACTCTATGCCAGTGGTCGCCAACCTTTTCAGTTTCGCGGATCACTAAAATTACCGGCTCTTGACCGCGAATGCGCGAGGAGCTGGGTGTCACTCAAACGGGGAGAAACCTCTCCTAGAGTGACGTCATTACGACATAACCCCTTCAACTCTCCCATCGCAGATCTAAGCCTTAAAATGGGCGAGTGGGCACGTTGTGTTAGGGGCACAGCCCGCCCACTTCCCTGAGCCTGAGAACTGCATGGGGGACATGGTCCGTGGCTCTGGCCGGTATGTCCCACCAGTGGGGTCCTTCCTCTGCCCCTAAATTTTCTCACGGACCACCGGTTGGCGACCACTGCTCAATGCAGGACTAAAGGGGTATTACATGGCTCATATTACCAAGCTAAGTAAGCTCTTTACAGTCACACAGGTAAACTTTATTAATGTCAAAATTTCATATGAACAATTACAGATCTACAGAAGATTTTCTAAAAACTTTGTTTATTTCATAAATAGTAATCCACAAAGTATATATGAAGACTAATTATATAATAATTACCTTCAGTTGTGTGAATTTCCATCACCAAAGTCTGTCCAAAACATTTGCAAAGATTTTGTTTAAATATATATAATCCACATCATGATAGACCCTTATATATTGGGGTCATTTACATTTTTCGCAGAATACAATGTTTTGCTTCATCAGCATATGGAGATATTAGTGGGCGAGGTTTACATTTTTGATATATTTTTATATACTCTTCCTTTGTAACTCTACCACTTAGGCTGACCCCAGTCTTTTGTGTTTAATATCCTGATTGTGTATATTAGAATCTGTCTTTGGAATCTTAGGAGGTTCTTTGGACTGTATGCGAATGGTTTACTTTGTGTTGTTATATTTTGATTTTTATAAATGCTTTCACTTTGTATTGTGTTGCTTTATTTACAGGCAGTGATATCTCCATATCCTGAAGAAGCAGAGCATTATTTTTTGCAAAACTAGTATATGACATGTGTGAGAGTTTTATCATTTTTTATTAAGAGAGGAGGGGGTTGTGGATACTTTTCAGATGCTTATTACAGTTCAGTTTTAAAAATTGGTAATGACTTCCGGTTCCGGCGCCTCGCGTGTAGGACGTATGTAGACCCGGCTCCTGCTCACCTCCGGGCTCCCGCGATATAAAACCGGCATACAACATACTCACCCGCCTGCGGCGCTCCCTCGGCTCACCGGCACCTGGATGGACCGGTTTCTGGATCGCTCCCTCCTCTCGATCAGCCAGGAATCTATGGGGAAAAAAGACAAGAGCAAGGCCACGCCTTCCAAAATGGCCGCCGCGTCTTCATCCTCCCGGGCATCTAGCACTGCTGCTTCCTCTCAGGTACACAGCGATGATTCCTCTGTCACATCTAGCCCTGCACAAATTGCAGATGCAGTGGCTGCATTGCTAAAACCCACATTACAAGAGGCCATTGATGCTGCAGTGCATAAAGGTATCCAGTCCCTGAGGAAAGATATAAGGGAACAATCCCAAAGATTGGATAGTGCTGAACAGCGCATAACGCTGATTGAGGATGATACTACATCCACCAGAGTGCTTGTTTCTCAGTTGGAGGTAAAGGTGCAGGCACTACAAGATAAAGTAGAAGACCTAGAAAACAGGTCAAGGCGGAACAATTTACGGATCGTGGGTATCCCTGAATGGGTTACACCCTCACAGCTCCTTGATATCTGTTCTAATGTACTACCGAAATTATTGGGTCTTCCATCCTCATGCCGGGTGGAGCGTGCCCATAGACTGGGACCGGTCCGAAAAGAACGGTCTAACCCAAGACCTGTACTTGTAGCCTATTCATACTATACCGACAGTAATCGTTTACTTCATGCTTTCCGCAGTCAACGTAGTCTTCAGCTTGAGGGGGCCTCCCTGCTTATATTTGCTGACTACTCGGCTGAAGTGTCACGCAGAAGGCGTAGTTTTCATCAGGCTTGTTCTACACTGTATCATCACAAAATACGCTTCACCTTGGCCTACCCAGCGATCCTTCATTTTTCAGATGCTAAAGGGCGAAAATATTCGCTCACCTCTGCTGAGGAAGCTGAAAATTTGATACAAGCGTTATTTTCAGATCTGCCATCTACTCCTTCTGAGAATGGAACTGCTTCATCACCACGCTCGACTGAGCGCTCCTTAATCCCAGTATACTCCCCACAACCACCCAGACGCCCTGGGCCATCGTCCACTAAACGGAATCGTGATCTCCACCGAGCCGAGCCGCAGCTTAAGGCGAGATGATCTGTTTGGAGCTTTGCTCTACTTCAAAGTGCCTTATGTTTCTTTTGAAACTATGTCATTCATGTGCCCACTATGCGAGGTGTGAGCCTGCCTTCATAATGGTTGTGATGCTATTGTTGATATCACTGACTTGGTTGCTCTGTTATAGCTCCGCGAGGAAAAAAGGAAAGTCATCTCTTTGTCATGTCTGTTCTCCCCCCTGTGTTTTTTTGTTGCCCCCTCCATGTTTGATAGTTACTGTTTTCGGGTGCACTCATATCTCTCATCCATACAGCCAATGCAGATTTTATATCTGTTATACCTTACTTGCATCTTATGAACCCGGTTTACTATTGATAGCACTGTACTTCTTCATTTGCACGTTTACCATTACATTATGTTATACAACGACATATTTACCCCATGTGCTGATGCTACACTGTGATTGTCATGTTTCTTCTGTGAATAATCCTTCCCCTAATCTATTATGCGTATAGTTTCATGGAACGTTAAGGGGTTACGTTCCCCTAATAAACGCATGTCTGTGCTTCGTCATCTGAAAAGACTACGGCCAGATATTGCATTACTACAGGAGACACACCTGGGTGATAAGGATTTTCACAGAATGAAAAAGTTATGGGTTGGGGAAGTTTATGGCTCCCCATCTGTGGACAGGAAAGCTGGGGTAATGGTTTTGATCCATAGGTCTCTTCAAGGCCAAGTTAAAACAGTGAGGAGTGATTCTGATGGAAGTATTTTGAAAATGCTATTTCAACTTCCTGACCATGACTTATCTATTTATAATGTATATGCCCCAAATTCGCCCACATCTTCCTTTTTTCAGGAAGTATCTGCCTTGATGTCTCAGGACCCCACCCCCCACAAAATATTGGGGGGGGATTTCAATTCGGTTATGTTGCACTCTGTGGATAGAAGCTCTAGTGTAGTTAAGAGTGGGGCTAGGTCCTCGCCCCATTCAGTTCTATCGGATTTCGCCCATACCATGTCCCTAAATGATATCTGGCGACAATATCATCCATTAGAGAGACAATATACCTTTGTCTCACAAGCTCATGTGGCCCAGGCCCGCTTGGACTATCTGTTTTGCACAGATGCCCACGGTATCCCTAGTTGGGCACTTCACCCATTATATTACAATCAGGCTATGTCTTATTTTAAATCGCTAATATCACAATATGATGGCATACTTTGTCTTAACAGTTTTGATAAACTTCTATCGCTTTCCCCCCCTAACATCTCTAATAACTATGCATATCTTCTACCTTTTTTTACTAAACCTCTGTCAACTTCTAATGTAAAAATGTGGCAGAAAGATTTCTCAGACCCTGATATAGTTGAATCTGCCATACAAGGTTATCTGATGGTTAGGAAAAGCATTATAAATGAGGTGTGGAGGGAGTCTCAGCTTATGATATTACACAGAGCCTATAGAGTGTTCAGACCTTCCTTGTCTGACCCTCAATCTGGGACTTGGCATTTTCAATGTCCTAAGTGTAACGCTCTTCAAGCATCTTTATCTCACCGTTTATGGTATTGCCCTCTTATCACAAATTACTGGAAACATGTCATTTTGTTAGTCTCTGATGTGGTTGGTCATATGATCCCCAATAAACCTTCTCTGCTTTTATTTGGTTCTTGGGAAGGCGTGTGTATTGATAATGTCCCACGTCCCATGCAGAAATGGACTAATGTTTGCCTCCTAGCAGCCAGACGAGCGATTATGCGAAGTTGGATCCAACCTCTTCCACTTACTTTGGATCAAATCATTGTTTCTCTCAAAGGACTATTTTTCACAGAGATGCTGGATGCGCAACTCCAAGGTGATGACTGTATAACTTGCTTCTGGCAGCAGTGGTACAAGTTTTTACTTTATGCCTTTACTAACTCAGAGCGCACATCGATTCTTTTGCCATTCCAATACTCTACATGGTACTTAACGAATATGTCAACCTCATAATCTTTTTGTTCTGCTACAAACTGTAATGGCTGGTACTATATTGACTATATTTTACGCTTCTATTCATCGTCAGGTTGAGTGTCCCCCTCTCCGCCCCCCACTCCCCCGTTTTGTTGTTCTCCTTTATATCCCTCCGTCTGTTTTTTGTTATTGGTTTGATTATATTGCATTTTGTAAGGAAAAAACTAAATAAAAACAGTTTTACAAAAAAAAAAAAAAATTGGTAATGCATTATGGTTGAAAAAAATTAAATTAACTTAAACCCTGAACATGCAGAGTTAACCTAATACTCAAGACTGTCCCATGATATCATAATGCCTTAATATTTTATGAGGTTGCAAATAACAAAGTAAAGCTTTCCTACATGATTTCCCTGCTGTCATCATCTTTTCCGATCTGAGGTCACCTGTATTGAGAACATCTGTGCTGTGCATTCTTTTAATTTTAAGGGGTTGGAGATTTTTTTTTTTGCATGTGTTGGAAGTGACCAAAGTTGATATGAATATTTTGTAAGAATAATTCTGCCTCCTTGAAAGCAAGCTATAAACCTCATTATCTGTGGAGACAGATGCAGTCCATAAAACAACAATCAAAGAATTGCTGAGCAGAGACGATGATTGAGCTTCCATGAGTGGATGCCAGAAGATCATTAACACCTTGGCTAGTTGAACCACCTGGTGGTAGCTCAAGCCCCACCAGTTTACTATAGCTTCAGTCTTCCTGGAGGGGGCAGGAGCTGGTGGCAGTAATCTCCAGCTTGGGACAATGATAAACTGAGATCTCTTGATCAAGACTTCACCACGTATGAGTCAACCATGTGATTTGCTCTAGACTTGCAAATGGGAGTGGTTCAAGGAGAGGAAACCCTGATGTGTATGGTTGTGTGAGTGGGATTGACCACGTACTAGAGATAGAACTAGACCCCTTTTCTTCTCCCTTTCCTATATACCCTTTACCTTCTTCCCTTTTTCTTGTAATTATATGTATATAATATCCTAAGCTGTAAATAAACTGTATATATTGGTCCTTCTTTAAAAAAAGACAACCTAAACAGAGCACATTCTACAGCATGGTATTGTTTTGACTATGTAGATAGTGGTAACCGAGACACTTTTTCCAATATCACACTTGAGAATATATGAAGCAGAATATTGCTCATATGAAGGTGGTTGAAGACTTTCAGTGGTAAACAAATACATTTATATGTACTTTTGATCGCACTTTTTTTGCATGCAAGAAGCAAGAACTGGGAGCTACATAGGGGTCTTTTCAATACAACAGAATATGTCTTTATTATCATCTGAATTAATACTCATACTGGGATTAGTATGTGCAAACTTCGGGAAGGCCTACGACCACACCACACTGAATGCGTCCAATCTCAAAAGCTAAGCAGGGTCAGGCCTGGTTAGTACTAGGGTGGGAGAATTTTGAGACATTTATGGGCACCCTAACACATGCACCTAGATTTACCAGTACCCTGTAGTTTACTTCTTCAGTATTAATCAGTAGACAATATCTTTTTTGGCAATGAGTAACAAAATTTGTAATTATTAGGTTCAAATAAACATCATAATTATTTCTCCAATTAATATAAATGTCATAGGAAGAGGTTCCCAGACTGTGATCTGGCACTAAACTTTGGCAATTTTAGGTTGCTGAATTTCTTTCAGAGATCATTTTACACAGCTGCAAACATAGCTGCAAAATGTACACATACTTTAGTATTGAGGTCCCAGTAATCAACATGACTAAGCCTAGTTCTATCACATTAGGATAGTTCCAAATAACATTCCAGCTGATAACATCAGAATAAAACACTCAAGAGGGTATCAGTGTTGACAGGGTCAATCCAAACACTTTCTTACTAATTATCCATAGCAGATACTTTCATTTTTAAAAAAGCAGGTTCAAATAGGCTTTATGCCTAGAAGGGAGACGAGGGCCAACACTATTAGAGTTCTTCATGCCATTCATACAGCCATTTCTAAATCTATACCTCTGCCCCTGCTTTCCATCAATGCAAAGAACGCTTTTGATTTAATATGCAATTTTTAGTATTCACTTTAGCCGAACTATAGCCGAACTATATCCTGTGCATACTCACTTGCCCCCGTTCCGTCATGGGTACCGCCATCTTCTTCCCTTCTTTGTTTAGATCTTTGGCCGTCGTGATTGGCCAGGCTGGGATGGAGTAATTCTTACGCGTTCATTCAGTTCTTGCTGCCAATGGGGAAGCCAGGATGTGGCAGGTGTTTTGCACATGACTCTTAAACTGCTCTCTTCCCCAAACATTCCTTTCACTCTCTAATATACTTATTATTCCTTCCTGTTTCGTTTCTTCCATTTATCACAGTTCTTTTACAGTGTTCAACCCAGAATTTTTTAAGGTGGGTGGGAAGAAATTGTAGGCGGGTGGCAGCACCTATATTATGACCCAACTTTTCAGTAACCACCCAAAAACAGCCAGGTGGTTATTGAAAAGTGTCGGGTGATGCATCCGGCTAAAAGGGCCTGGGGAAAACACTGCTTTTACTTTACATATTGTTACCAAACTGCTTTACATTAACAAGAATATATAAAAAATTTTTGAGTTTTAGATCCAATCTTTTAACAAAACAGATATGTTATCTATACAACCTACACATTTTAGTAATTTGCGTGCACAAAGTTTTTCAATAATACCCATTGTTCAGTATGTGCATGTAATATGTTCTTAATGCATTATTTCTAGTGTTATTCATTCATAAGATTACATCAGTGGTCCCCAACCTTTTTGGATGTCACGGACCACTAATTTCACGGACACCCAACTGCGCATGCGCAGTGAGCCCTGTGTCACTCAAAGCGAAAAAACTTTCCGCAGAGTGGCGTCATATTGCCAGAACCTGCCCACTCTCCCATCGCATACTTGCTGATTATGGGAAAAGCTCACCACCCACCAGTGAGTTTAGTTCCACTTTAACGACATACATGTTATTTTGTATATAAATACCTATAATAAAAGCTGTTTTCTTCCTAATTATTAATATGTAAAGTGAAATTAAGCTACTAAAATATTAGACACACTTGTACTCATTATATATATATATATATATATATATATATATATATATATATATATATATATATATTTATTTATATAAAAACTGAAAAAAAGCGGAGGCAAGCAGAAGATAAAAATTAGCTGTACTGCGCATGCCCAAGAGGGGCTTTCCCAGAATGTAAAACATTTTCATTTACAAGAACCATCACCCAAGCTCATGCTTGCACAGTGCAAATGGGGTGACATAAGAAGAACCCGTAAGAAGATTCCAGAATATTGCGGTGCCTGCTGGTTCTCCACACCGGAAAGGAGAAGAAATTAATTTCAATTTTTTTTTATGAAAGTTCAGCTTTAGTTGGTGTAGTTCTAGATATTATTGAATAAGATCAACAGACACAGTAAAAAAAATATATTATTAATATACATATTTTTCTATGCCCACAATCTAGGGAAGAGGGAGGTGTGGGGGTAATTTTTTGATCATGCCTGTTCAAATAATAAATATATAATGATAATAATGTATTATTTTTTTATTATAATTGTAAAATTTTGGTCTACTGTTTGCTGAATTACAATATTTCTATTATACTTTCCTCAAAAAAATACTGAAATTGAACTTTTTCCTTCTTGAATTTCTTTCATTTCAGAAGGTAACTGCATAGTTCTCATTGACAATATAAATGAACATAAATGAGTTGAAAAAGATAATAAAATTGTGACTGGTGGTTTGCATTTATTTTAGTGAAATAGGAGTATTGGTATTCCAGATCTTAGAGAAACAATGAAGAGCAAAACGTCTTCCTTCCCTAGTTTTTGAAAAGACTGAGATCCATTGGACAGAGAAAATGCTGAAGGCAAATGTAAGCCTGAACAGCAGGAAAATTATTTCTGATCCAATGCAACCAAGAAGCAGAAACATACTCTCAATCAAATCAATTTCACGCTGATTATTATTCTAGAGAGACAAATGAATGTGATTATTAAGACCTGAATGGTCTTAGAATAGGAAAGAATTCATAGTGTTATGACAGGAGCAGATAATGCAGATAATGTTGCTTCACCCATAGTATTCAATAAAGCTCCATCTTCTACTTTTCATGAACGATTAGAAATTGGAAGCTTTAATATCAGCAGTATCTCAACTTTCGGGGAAAATAGGAATCTTGGGATGTCAATAATATGCCCCCATTTAAGTGTCTTACTTGACTTGGGGATTGTAAAGAACAAGGCTTTTGCAAATTTTTCTGGTGATCTCAGTAAAGTACTTACTGGAACATAATAATAGGAAATTTGCTTGACACGTTGTTTTAGCACTCCTATTTCAAAACACAGTTGACTAATGACTAAATAATTGATTATTTTTCATGTTTTTGGGGTATTGTGTTTGTATCCTATGTCTGCTTGTGTTGGGTAGCTGGTCTAGAAGTCTAATCAATTGGTACATAACAAACTGTATATTTCTGTGCTCGTTTACTACATAGATACAGAACAGTAAGAATACTGTTGATCAGGAACAGGAAGTATGTTACTAGTAGAAATACCTTCTGAAGCTACAGCCCTAGCTAGGCATTGGCCCCTACAATTTGCTTTCATTCATCTCTCTCTCTTCCACTTTTTTACATTTTGTTATTCCCATTATAGCTAGGTCTGATGTTATGTCTTGCATCTATCTCACAATATTCTTTAAAGCTTAATTGCAATCTTAAATTCATTTTAGTGTGGCACTTTAGAAGTAAATTCGCTTTACTAAGAAACTTCAAGCTTTTGGCCAGTAGAGGCTATTTTTGTATCGATAAATGCATATCATATGTTCCACTGCAGTGTTAAAATGGACAATATTATGTTTACAGAAAGTACAAAATAAACTTTTCAAGATCAATCAACTGTTACATTTCCAAAAAACATTCCATATAAAAACATGGTACATAATAATATTCCTTATTAGCTTTAGTATTTTGAAGGAATCTTCCAGGACAACATGAGAGATCAGTGTTCTCCCCAGAATTTTTTCTAAGCTGGGTGGGAAGAAGCTGTAGGCAGCTTGCAGCCCTTGTATAGTGACCCAACTTTTCAGTAACCACCCAAAATCAGCAAATTCATAGGTAAATAAAGACTTGGACTGGAAAATTAAAATCTAAGACCTGGAATGTTGAAGTTCCACCTACAAAATCGACATTATGGCTTAAATCGGAACTAAATATGCATGTCACCTGTCTGCATGCCAACGTGAGTACCACAACCTTCTTTCTCTTTTGAATGATCTTTGGCCATCTTGCCTGGCTGTTTTGGGATGACTTAATTTCTGTGGTAAGGTAAACTGGGATTGCTGGGTTTCCCTGCAGTTCAACTTTGATTTCAGAAATATGGAGGAGTCAGGTAAGACACATTATTGGTAAAGGGACATTACCTGACACTTTCTACAATAATCACCTGCCTCATCATACAAATTTTAGTTCCACTTTAAACCATGTTTAGGACTAGATCCAGATTAGGCTAATGGCAACTATTTATTTAAACTTCTGAACCTTGGGCTTGAGGCCCTTAAGGATTCAACTGATTTATTTGCAGTGACTCAAAAAAACTGGAGTAGTGGGTTGAGTAGGGGACATGGAACAAAACTTGAGATAGGATCCAAGATGCCAGCTCTTACACACGAGATGTATAGATGTCTGCAAAAGCTAACAAGCAGAGAAGGTAAGAATGTACCCTTATGTCACAGAAAGAAGACCTGATGCCCCCACTTTTGCAGAAGTATTGGGAACCTAGTGGGCTGCAAGGAGAGTGAGTAAAATCAAAGCGATGTTGCTTAGCAATAAACACAGAGAAGATTTTGTAGTCAGTAATTTGGTTTTTATGATCCTTGCAAACAATATTAGGAAAATAAATTGTCTCTCAATACCCATAAATATTATGGAGGTCTTTGCTGCATGTACCACAGCACAACCCTTCCACCAATGTGCCCTAAGCATGTCAAATGGGCCCCAAGAGAAAGTAACATGGGAAGCTACTAAATGATCCTCCCACAGAGTAAAAGGCAAAAGCAGCTAACATAAGTGGAGTATGTAACTGCTTGTTGGCTGAGAATTGGCCTTTAAAGTCATTTTTTTAGGTAGGCAGATGCTACATACACAGTAGAGACTCACTGTTCTATTAGAAATTCCTACCCCATGGATATAATATATAAGCCCTCCACAGGCAAGTTTGTCAGAGACTAAGGTTACAGACAGATAAAATACCAAATCTGAAAGAAAGGCATTGCGACCAACAAATTTGGCAGCACAAAAAGGTTAGTTAGTCTGCAGTGACCAAGCCAATAGAGGCAGGCAGTGGGGGAAGCTCAAAGGTCAGAGCCTCACATGGCTTAGCAATTCCTTGACTGAATCTTCAGAGGAGTTAGCATTGCTTCTTCTTTCTGAGTTCCACGCAAGCTCAAATAATGGTATGGCAGTTCGCTAAAGACCTAAAGGTGAATCCCTTACTATTCACAAAAAGTGAATGATGATGATAATAATAACAATATGTTACTGATAATGATAGATTTAGTTCATCATATGAAGGACACAAACAAAACATTAGGAGAACTAAGTTTCTTTATTAGTTGTGATGTAATACATCCTGAAACATTCACAAATTTACCAAAATATTCCTGTGTGACCTGCTTCCTGGTCTACCAACCTCATTACACGACAAGTGTCTTTTCTGTGAATTATTTACATTTATGTTACAATAGAATATTGCAGGAGGTGGGCGTAAAACACCGCCAAGGTATTACTAATCATAAATTGTAAACTCTATTGGAAAGGGTCCTGTTAATGTCTGTACTTGCTTGTCATTTGCAACTCCTATTTATTGTACAACACAACATTTTTCATAACATATATTAAGAATACTCCTTCCCCAAGACCAGCTTTACAGCTATAATGTGCACTAAAACCTGTAATTCAATATGCATTATTTCAACTCAAGGTACAAGGGTACTGTGGTCTGTTGCCATTAACACTGAATGGCATCCCAAAACACATGTACAGTACAAAAATAAAATGTGAATGCGTTATGGTATGCTATGTTGTCAAAAAGCAGTGCAGGTATAATTATTTCTTGCACTGAAGCTCATCAATTAAGTAAAAAAATAGGCTACCTTAGTATAATGCCCCGTGAATAGGTGAGGCTTCTTTCTAAGGGATGTAAAAGGAAAAACATCTGATTCATAAAAGTCCAATAAAGAAAATTCCATGAACTTATGGATGCCACTCTAATCACTGTGTTGGGAAAAGTGCAAGGCTCAAAAAACACACAATTGTAATGTACATTATGGGGACCATGTCAGGCCGCATCTTGCACTAATCTACTGGGAACTAAACGGCCATTCTCCAAACAGGCAGAACGCCTCTTAAATAACATGGGCATTTGCTGCTGCTGACTTAGCAGTTTGTTGTCATTGGGCCTTACTTATTAAAGCTCCAAGGCTGGAGAAGATACACTTTCATCAGTGAAGCTGGGTGATCCAGCAAACCTGGAATGGATCTAGTCTACGATTCAGAACATTTGCTAGCAAATAGCAAATGACTTTGAAGAATTCCATTCCAGGATTGCTGCATCACCCAACTTTGTTAAAGAAAATGTATCCTCTCCAGCCTTGTAGAGCTTTAATAATCAGGCCAGTTGACTGAACTATGTGCTCTGTATCATATTAAAGTGTGGTAGAGAAAAATGTAATGCAGATCCAAAACAGATTAGTAAATCCACTGACAGGTAAGTCCAAAAAAAGAAAGTGAGGTCTAAAAAAGTTATGAAATGGCCCTGATATAAATCCCACTGAAATGTTGTGGAGGATTTGAAGGAGAAAATCTTTGGAAGGAAACCCTCAAACCTGGACCAAAGTAATATTGTATGGATAATTTGTAAAAAAAAACCTGGTGGGCAGGTTTTGCAAAAAACAGTTTCTGCAAGAAGATGCAATACCAGATTCTGGGGCCAAAGCTCTACTAACTTTGTCCACATTACATTTTTATTATTATATTGTATGGAAATAACCATACAAACCAGGCAGACTCTGCATGACAGATCGACTGACTGAATGCAGAATTATTATTATTATTATTAATAAACAGAATGCTCCTTTTGGATATGTATAAACCAGGATCATAAGTTCAGTATATGACTTTATAGTTTCTGCTGCCAGTATAAATGTTGCTTTCTTTAAAAAAAAAAAAAAAAAAAAAAAATACATTCACCCAGCCTGCGGTTGACAATTTGCCCGCTAGATGGCGCCGCTTAATTTTTCATATACAGATATATCAGTAGGTCAGATGTGTCCCTGCTGCCTGCTAATCTACACACTGAACACTGTACTGCACACAACATACACTGTACACAACATCCTATAAGCAAAAAAGCATTTTAAATGCATTTGTTTTTTGATCACAAGATAAATGAATATGTTCATTTTAAAAACACGACATTTAAAGCGTACCTAAATTCAGAGTTTTCACTTTACATAAAAGGGTAGACAACCCTTTCATGAGTTTTCACTTTACATAAAAGGGTAGACAACCCTTTCATGTAAGGAAAATACGTAAAAATAAGTAAAAATTGTGTTTTTTTTTTAAATGTAACAACCTTTTTTTTTGTTTAATGTAGCACCGCCTTCTTAATTCATGATCGCCTAGGCGATAGAGAATGACTGGGAACGCAGAGCCTCCATCACGGCTCCATTAGAATATCTTGGGTGCTCCTTTTGTCAAAGCCAAGCCCTTTTGTTAAAAGGGAAAAAAATTAAACACACATAGGCAGTGAGATTGGCAAGTTTTTTTCCCAGTCTACATCCTCCTAACTCGTGCCTGCTTCGGGTGACATAGGAAGAAGAACCCGGAAGAAAAGAAGATGGCGGTGCCTAGCCGCTGTCCCGAAGACTTATGCCGGGACGACGCAGGACCCGATGGAAGAGACCTCCGGACCGATCGACTGCTCTGTGGGGTTGAAGGTAAGTGTGTTTTTTTTGTTTTAGGCAGGTTGCAGTTTACTTCCGTTAAGGACTACAAGCTCTGATGTACAGACATTATATCTCATAACATAGCATCATTTTCTAATGATCACAATGGACAACCTAATGCAGAAGTAAACTAAATACATAAAAATCACTTATCTTTAATCCTGCAGATCCCTTTATGGCACTGGTCCTTCTTGCAATCTGGTCCCGTGTCGTCCTGGGAAATCTGGGCATACACAGAAGGAGCAGCCAGAACCCCCTGGGATGCATGACGGGAGCTCTGCGATCCCATTCAATCTTGATTGCCACAGCGATCAAGACCTAAAGGGTAGGTGCTGCAAAAAAGGGTGTTGCACTTAAAAAAACAAACAACATTTTTAGTTTATTTGGATGGGTTGTCTACCCTTCTATGTAGAGTAAAAATCTTGAGTTTAGGTATGATTTAAGCATTCTCCTAATTAGGGCCAAAGAACAGGCATTGATATTGTAAAGGTTGATAATGAATATGTCATTTTATTTGTGTATTGATTTCTTTGTTTAATTCCTTAAAGACATCAGTTTATGTTAATAGCACCAATGTCACATGCTGTATTTCACTTTTCCAAAACATGTGGTTTTTAAACACTTATAGTTACTGTAAAAATATAGGTTACATTTCGTAGCAGGCAAATTTAGCATCCTATCCAACTTTGTGTTAGTATTTTTGACTTGCCATTTTTTTAATCTGTTATAATAATATTTGAATAATTCATTACCTGATTCATTTATTACCTATATAAAATAATATTTTCATAATAAATCATTAACTAGTGCTGTGTGCTATCATTACTGTAGCCCTTTTTTCATTTACTGTGGCAGTGGATCTTCACAAACCCTTTTTCTGGAGAGATTTTTTGCACACGTTAAGATGTTTTTATTCATTTCACTGTTTTACAAGCATATACAGCCTACATATGACTGGGAACTGCTTTTTTCAATTCAGCAGCAATGCAGCATTGTTGACATCACTCTAGGCTGTATAAGATGGCTATTACTTGTATTCTCCAATGGTATTTGTGGGACTTTGCAGGGGGACTACGAGAAAGTGTAGATACATCTATAATAAAATGTTTCAGCACACACACACACACACATAACTTCACACATAAACAATAAACAATGTCTTTTTAAGAAGCAATGACTGAACATAAAGCTGAGTTGTATCTTTAAATAAAAGATCTTTTGTTGCTTTTATAAAAGAGATAATATCCTAAGACAGTGGACTGATTTATTAAAGAGGATTTATTTTCATCAGTGAAGCTGGGTGATCCAAAAAACCTTGAATAGATTTCCTAAAAGTAATTTGCTATTTGTTAGCAAATGTTTCAGTCCTGGACCAGATCCATTCCACGTGTGCTGTATCACCCAGCTTCCCTGGAAAAAGGGTAACCTCTCCAGCCGTGGAGAGCTTTATTAAATCAGACCCAGTGGGTCTGCAGTTAGGATTTTAACCTTTAAGATGGAATAGTCCCAGGATCATATTTAGTAGGAATTTTACACATTTGTGTTCCACATTAATCAATCAGTTGCCTTGGATTGTGACTAAATTTAAAATTTAGAACCTTTGCAGAACTTTTAGTGCTATCTGTGTTCTCATGTGGAAAAACAAAACAGGACATAAGGGATATTCTCCCAAATTTAAGTCTAAGAACAGGAAGGTAGAAACATCTTGTAACCCCTCTACACAGGAAGAATGAAAGAATTTGCCAAAGCGACATAAAAAAACAAACAAGTGGATCAGGTATAAAACCTTAAGAATTTATTGTGGAGTACTTACCCCTTGTCTATGTGATGGACATCAGACAAAAAACCTTAATGGGGACACAAACATAATTTTAAGCTGAAATTCAAGACCTTCCCTAATGGGTCTAAATCTATAGATAATTTTTGGATGTTGGAATTTATGTTACGGTATATTGACCAGCTTTATTCATGATTTTAGGATTGTCTGGCACTCCCTTTTAACTACCATTAACCATGTCTGATTTAATCCATACCAACTAAAAACATAAATAAGTAGTGCCTGAGACACTCCATTTTGTTTCAGATTCTAGCTTAGTTATGAATGTATTCCTTGGTTGTTTAGATTCTATAAACCTGATGTTCTGCCAAGACCAGTGTCCTTGTTAATTTTGCCAACTCAGATAAGGTAGATTGTTTATGAATAACAAGGTGTTTTGTATGTGTCTGAAATTATGTAGCTAATTACTTTCAATCTAGAATAGATAAACTAGTATCTATCTATTCTAATGAATGAGTATGCGCTAGGATATATTGTTTTGTTATAAAAACTAGATGTTTGTTACAATAAAGTTGAAGATTGCTTGATACCATACGAGTGTATGCGTCGTTGACCAATTCTTCCCAGGCGCCTGTTCTGATGCAATGAGAGACACTGGGATGGTGAGAGACCTGAGAGGAATAGAGCCAAGAAACCTGCAGATCCTTTCAGCTGGGGGCTCGTCCGGGATAGAGCACACAGAATTTTCGGTGAGTACGGGAATTTCTCCCTAACGGGTTCGGAACTTTCTCGCTTCTTTCCGAATAATTTCTGTTGCTTCTATCTTGAATCCTTTTTAGATAAAGAAAGGAGAAGAGAAGTGCTAATTAACTATCTTTGGAGAAGATAGGGACTATCTTTAGGGAAGATAGGTCTTGATATAGGACTAATTGTGTAAGTCCTTACATGTAGATTTGTGCACGTTTACAAGAGATTCTTAGGAGAAGAATCAGTATAGCACATTTTTGAGTTGTGATGTTACACACATCCCAGTGTCTCTTATGGTCTGATCCACTTTCACTTTTGTCTGTCTCAGTGTTTCTGTCTCAGTATTTGTAAACATAACAGTTGTTGTTTTTCTCTGCTTTCTCTCCTCTATCGCGTAGAAGTATAAGATAATTTGTTTGTATGACACAAGTGTCCGGGTGGTAAGTGTACGGACCAGGGTCATTGAAAGTTTTGTCAACAAGGTGTAAGACGCACCACCTCCTCGGCTAGGTCTTATTGATCGTTGACCCGAGACAGGTGAAAGCACGGTGACACCGAGTTGGGTGCCTATGTCATGTTATGTTAATTGTTGTATAGGATTATTATTCGAAAGGAGATAGGGGGATATAATTAGGGTTCCTCCTTGCTGTGAACTGCCAAGACAGAGTACATACTATACTAAGATCTTTTCTCATCCTGCCTAGTTAACATTATAAACCCAGGACAGGTTATGAGCTTGGGTTAGTTAGTGACACCCCTAATGTTTTTATTTCTAGTTAAAAATACTATGAGTCCAGGACTATAGGTAATGAGCCTGGAACTTTGAATAATTGAGGCTACTGCTAAAACACATAAGCTATTGGTTACTAGAACTGATAGATAAAGTGAACACTAACAGCACACAATAACTGTGCTCTCTGTCTTGGTCGGTTTCCTATTCAAAAATGCGACAAAATAAGACAAAAATGCCTTCCCCTAAGGTAGGAGAAACATGTAAGGATTATGTTGCCCTGGTATGTGGAATGGAACTTTCAGTCACTTTGAATGCTGACCCCAGGGTAGCATCTGGTATGGCTCTCAGCCGTATATTATTCCGTCTCCCTCTATTCTCTTGGTCATCTATTCTAAGTGCTAATGATGATAGAAAGGAATGTACATGTACTTGTGAATGCTCCAAGGCTGTAATTCTTGAATCTGTGTATGATGTAGTTGATCCTAGTGCAGTCACCCTTGTATACTCTGCAGTGATCTGATGCTGAAGGGATTCTGTTTTTCCCTAAGAGAATTTGTGTCACTAAAGACTCAAAATCCTCCTTACTTGGCAGAAACTTTAGGAGAGTTTGCAGATCACTGGGAAGGTTTTGTTTCTCTGCAGGAGAAAGTGAAACCTGGGCCGTCAGACACAGAGATGTTGGAGAAGGAGGAGGGTGAATCTGGGCTGTCAGCTTGTGTCTCAGACTCTTCATCGTAAAGCCTCTGATCTGACCTCCTGGTTGGGGTTGCCATCTTAGTTGTTTCCCGGTCTGAAGCAGTTGGGGAGTCAGAGAGGAAATACTGGTGGAGATCAGATTTCTTTGCTGATCTACTTGGTCCCTTGGGTTTCTTGTGCCTGGGCATGCAATATTCAGCTGGCTGCAAACAGGTTTAAGCTCTAAAAAGGGTTAATTAGTCAGGATGGCAGGATGGACTGAGATTGCAGTTGGGGATTAGCAAAACAGGACACCTATATGTCACATCCTCAGTTATGCCCATTTATGTGCCATTCAGTGGTTGTTTTTTATATCTCGAATGTCAGCCACAGGATCCACTGCTTGATCAGGTCCCTCCTGAAGTGTGGGCAAGGACTGACCAAGATGTTGGTCTAATCTCTTGTACACCTTACAAGGCAATGCTTAAGCCCGGCACTGCACTTGTCTACATTAAACAATATCCACTTTCCCCAGAAAAAGAAAAGGGAATTGAACCAATGGTAATGGAATTTCTAGAGGCAGAGGTTATTGAGGAAATTATTTCTCCCTACAACACACCTATCAACCCAGTGAGAAATGTTGACAATACCTTTAGGTTTGTCCAGGATCTTAGAGCAGTAAATGCTCAGATCATACCCATAGCCCCTGTGGTTCCAGATGTGCCATCTCCGCTATCAGCCATTCCTGCCCATGCAGAGTTTTTCTCTGTTATTGATTTAAAGAATGCATTTTTTTCTGTCCCAGTTGACAAGGAGACACGGCTACTTTTTGCTTTTATATTTAAACATCGCCAGTATACTTGGTGTAGAATGCCTCAGGGTTATGTAGATTCCCCTGTAGTCTACTCTATTGTCCTCCAAGCTACACTGCGCCCTTGGACTGCCCCTCATGGTTCTGTCCTTCTACAGTATGTGGATGATCTCCTCATATGTTGTTTCACTCGGGAGGCCTGCCAGGCGGACTGTGTTAGTCTATTACTGTGGTTATATGTATGTGGACACAAGGTGTCAAAATTACAATGGTGTACAGAAAGTGTTGATTATTTGGGCTTTGTCCTCAGGAAAGGTGAAAGGAAAATCAGCCATGCCAGAATTACTGCTGTACTGGGTCTGCCCCGCCCACAAACCAAGAAAGACATGTTAACCTTTCTTGGCATGATTGGTTACTGCCGCCAATGGATAGCTGATTGTTCCTACTATGACAATGTTCTGAGACAAGCCACTAAGACTGAAATGTCTAATTTTATTAAATGGTCTAATGAAAGTTACAAGTTTTTGGTCATTTGAAAGTGCGATGGTTTCAAGTTCTGGTCTGGGCCTACCCAATTATGGCGTGATGTTTCACTTATTTGCCAGGGACAATTGTAAAACCATGGCAGGAGTCCTGGCGCAGGGACATGGAGGCAAATTTCGCCCTGTTGCTTTTTTCTCAAAAGTGGTTCCAGTACAAGTTCAGGGCATGCCTGTGTGTCTCAGGAGTTCGGCAGCTTGTGCAATGGTCGCTGAGATGGCAACGCCTATTACCCTAGGTCATCCCACCATTCTGCATACCTCACATAATGTTTTAGCCCTACCGAAAAGCATACACACACAGCATATGTCAGCACAAAGACTGAGTGGATATGAAGTTTTGTTGCTATCTAATCCCCAGCTTCATATTAAATACTCAGCACCCACATTTGGTCTAATGGCTATACTAAATACCCTACTTGGAAGTAAGGGAGAGCAGGATGATTTGCCTCCTCCCCACGAATGTTCTGAACTCATACATGAACACACCTCACCTAGACCTGATTTACAGTCCACACCCATTGAAGGGGCTCCTGATATTTTTATGAATGGATCCTGTTTCTGCCCTAATGACAACACTTATCATGTGGGATATGCTGTAGTTCAACTCCCTGATGTTATTTTGGAATCACATCCCATACCTTTTCAGTCAGCCCAAGCAGCTGAACTGATTGCCCTCACTAGAGCTTGTTGTCTTTTTGAGGGAAGAGATGTAAATATTTACACTGATTCCAAATATGCCTTTGGGGTCGTACATGATCATGAGGTAATCTGGCAGAGAAGAGGCTTCATAGCTGCAGATGGGATGCAAATCTCACATTCTACCCTAGTATATGATCTCCTGGCTGCCATCCAATTGCCAAGCAAAATTGCTATCGTCCATTGTAAAGCACATACTGGTCTTCAGACAGACATAGCGAGAGGAAATGCCCTAGCTGATAAGGCAGCAAAGGAGGCTGCTATTAAGGAGGCTGCAATAGTTCAAATGCCCTCCCTAGTCCCAGAAATTACCCTTCTGACAATTTATTGCAAAGTCTCCAGGATTTGGCAACAAGTAGTGACAAGTCAGAATGGCAGTCACTGGGTGCAGTACAAAATCCTGATACAGGTCTTATCTGCAAAGAGGGGGAACCATGTATTCCAGTTGCAAGCGCCCCAATTTTAATTGCACAATATCATGGCCTTGGCCATAGGGGTGCACAGGCAACCACTGATCTCATTAGGAGAGATTTTTTCATACCAAGTCTTAAAGCAAAGGTACAGTCCTATGTTTCACGATGTATTATATGTCTCAGAAACAACCCAAATAACTCAAAGAAAGCTCAACACCAGCATTTGAGTTACCCGACTTCACCATTCACTCACTTACAGATTGATTTTACCCATATCCCAAAGACAGGAAATAAACAGGAGTATGCTCTTGTAAATTGTGAATATGTTCTCTAGATGGCCAGAGGTTTTTCCTACTATCAATGAAACCACACAAATTGTGGTAAAGATTTTGTTGCAAGAGATCATCCCCAGATGGGGATGTCCGGTCCAAATCAACTCAGACAATGGACCAGCTTTTGCGTCCAGGGTATGTAAGGAGCTTTCTAAAGCCCTT
>NC_092871.1:34190278-34238753 GCF_032062135.1 Pyxicephalus adspersus
GAACATGGACGATCAACGAACGACCGTACACACGAACGATGTTCAACGATCGTCGTCCAATCCGATCCGCCGGTCCGGTCGTTCGTTTCCAGCGACTTTCCTCGTTCGTCGGCGTCGTTGGTTACTTTTTTACGAACGATTTATTGCCCAATCGATCGTTCGTCGTTCGATTGGAACGATAAAAATTGGAAGTGTGTACGCACCTTAACTTACCACCCTCAAAGTTCAGGGGTAGTAGAAAGGATGAATAGAACAATTAAGGAAAAACTAAGGAAAATTACTGGAGGTACGTTTATAATTTGGAAAAAGTTTTTGCCTGTAGCCCTAGCAGAAATTAGGATGCAGCCTAATAAGAATACTGGCTACTCACTATTTGAGGTCCTAATGGGAATACCCTTCCCTACTCTTTGGGGTCCAAAAGCCCCCGTGAAAGAAAAAGGGGATCTAGAAGTAGTACAGGCAGAATATGTGAGAAAACTTGTAGAAATTTTATATCAAGTTGAAAAAGATGTTGCTCGTGCCTTTCCTTTCTCTTCACAGGAACCTACGCATCCTTTCCAACCAGGGGATGTAGTGATAGTCCAGCGCCCTGGATTCACGCTAGCAGAGTAAAAAGGGTTCCGGAGGTTCCTTCTCTGGTATCAAGCAGAGACAAAGAGGGTGAAGCAGGTGTGAAATCCCTGAAGAGTGCCTTATCACAGGCTGAAGATGTTGAACTATCAGGATTCTGGGAGAGTGCTTTGTCTATTGACAATTGGTAACTTGTGTGTGTTCCTGCCTATATGGCTTAAAACTACATGCATCTATCACCCTGAAGAGATACCTTTTCTGTGTGGCACACAGAGGAACAGGTCAAGAGTAAAAAGGACAATTGAGGCTGAAGTATCAGTCCATTTGGGAGATAATAGTATTGTGAAACTAATGAGAGCTCTAAATGTTAGTTCTATGTGTTTGCAGAACCCTCTTAACCTAAGACATATTACACACACATGTTTAATAGCAGTTGCCACTCCACACTCCACAGAGCATAATAGCACAATTGTGGTATAGCAGACAACAGTATCCTGAATTCACATTACCCTCCCCCATATACTACTATTGTGGGGAATGTTATATCCGGAAGCCAAAGGATAAGATTATGGTAAGCACTGGTAATGTCACAGCAGCCCATAATTGTTTTAGTTTTGGTCGGATGTGCCTCAGCCTCCATTGGATGAATGGCTCTCCAGGTAATAATGTTGGATACGCTAATGTCAAAGCATATTTGCAATATATATATAATAGTACTGGAAAGTATAATGGTATAGGCATGAAGGTACCACTACTTAATGTTACTAATATTATGAGTTGTAATGCCACCCATCCAGTGCCTGGTGTAAATGAGGATATTGGATTACCTACTGGGTTGTTCCTATCCTGTGGTAATGTTACTTTCAATTATATCCCTGGTAATGTTACTGGAGGTCCTTGTGCCTTTTCTAGACTTACAGTAGCACTCCCAAGGGAGAAACCTACAAGGAATAATTGGAGAGGGAAAAGATCAATTGCTAAACAATTGTCTTCTGATTGTACCTCTGGGTTGCCTCTATTAAGTGCTTTGAGTATATTGGTCTGGGAGCATCTATTGTAGGAGTCCCAGGTTTGGCTACATATATTGTGCTCGTACTATAAATTCTATTGCATGTGATTTAGCAAAATCTCTGAATCATATCTCCACTGCTCTAGTCGATATAGTGTTAGATTTGCAAGGTTTGAGAGGAGCAGTGTCAGAGAATAGATTTGCTGTAGATTATCTATTGCTTAAGAATAATCTAGGATGCCAGAGTTTTAAGGGTATGTGTTGTTTCAACCTATCAGATCATTCAAAGTCCATAGAGGAAGAAATGCAGGCATTGCAAGAAATTATGCATGGTATTAAACAAGATGTGAGATCATCCTCATGGTGGGATTGGTTTCTGAGTTGGTTACCTAATATTATCTGGTTGAAAACGCTCTTTATGTATGGAATTATTATAATCGTCTGTCTAATCTTACTGTGTTGCTGTATTCAGTGTATTCCCTCTTTATTGCAAGTATTTCAGGCGTTCTGTCCTAGACCAAGGGACGTTGGACATGAGTACATTGAGTACCTACGGATGAATTATAAGAGGTCATATTCATGACTTAAGAGGGGATTGAAAGGGTCTGAGACACTCCATTTTGTTGCCTGAGACACTCCATTTTGTTTCAGATTCTAGCTTAGTTATGAATATATTCCTTGGTTGTTTAGATTCTATAAACCTGATGTTCTGCCAAGACCAGTGTCCTTGTTAATTCTGCCAACTCAGATAAGGTCGATTGTTTATGAATAACAAGGTGTTTTGTACGTGTCTGAAATTATATAGCTAATTAATTTCAATCTAGAATAGATACACTAGTATCTATCTATTCTAATGAATGAGTATGCGCTAGGATATATTGTTATGTTATAAAAACTAGATGTTTGTTACAATAAAGTTGAAGATTGCTTGATACCATACGAGTGTATGCGTCGTTGACCAATTCTTCCCAGGCGCCTGTTCTGATGCAATGAGAGACATTGGGATGGTGAGAGATCTGAGAGGAATAGAGCCAAGAAACCTGCAGATCCTTTCAGACACCTAATGTGTACAAACACTCATACATGGGAATGCAATGCCATTCAGAATGATAAAGTTCCCATATGTGTAAGATAAGTTGTCATCCCGCTATTTCTGTCAGCAGCAAACCAACTTGATCTTACCTTCATGGTATACTAACAATGTATACAAACAGGCTCTTTGTATAAGCACAACACTTTACTACATTAAAAATGAACTTTGAGCTTTCCAATTCTTCTCCATTATATCAAAATTGTCATATTTAGTGGCTCATTTAAAGTTTTGATAATATTCTTTTTGTCCATATTTAAAAACATGGTTAACACATATAATATAATGGTATACTATACCCTAAAATGCTCAATCTGTACATGAAAATAAATAAATTGCTGACAATTTATAAGAAACTAAGGTTATGGAATAATTACTTTACAGATATATGTAGCACTGATTAGTTTAATTAAGCTTAATGAGAAAATAGCATTTTTTTATGTTTTTATGGTAATGTAGACTATTTTATATGCACTACAATGTTTCCTGAAAATTGCCTGCAGGCAAAGAGTTCAATGGCGATCTTTAATATCACATGCAAATCACCATGTTCCCAACCCCTCTAGCAAAGAAAGGGTGTTCTAATATAAAAACATGAAGGTAGAAATATAATTAATAATCATAATCTAGAATTATTTGCAATGTGATAGCACTGATCAGCTGATCAAACACTGTTTCATCCTGCAATGCTAGCAGTGCATTTGCTAAATGAGGCACATCAGTGATTATTCTTCAAGTCTAGCAGGCACATTTGGGTCAACATAAAAGCAACAGAGATATCAACAGGAGACATGCCAGGTGTCAGGCACCATCATAGGAAGAAGGTATATATGCAATGCAGTGGTGTCTAATCAACTTTAAACACATTCTTCCCTAATGCAAATCATTAGCTCCCATTGCTGAGATTCTTATGCAGACTCCATTTGTAAACACATCAATGTGAGACAGAAGGAGCCAGACAAGGATCATGGCTGATAAAGTAGCTGGCCACTTTGTCATCCATCAAACCCTATTAAGCTACAAGGGGAGGTGGAGAAGCCTTACATGTCAGCATGTCTATTGTTAGTGTAACATACAGTATGTATACCTTCAGAGTATACAGCTAATGTGTCTGATGATATTAAAAGCAAATCTAATGTTCTCTGTGTGCTGCATTTCTTTTTTTTTTTTTACCAGTCAAGTGTTGTGCACATAAACAGTTCTTATCTGGAACTGCATAAATGGATTATTCAGACCACTTGGTGGGAGGTATGCATGTATGATATTTTGCAAAGGGCACTTTTTAATAAAGCCAATTACATGGTAAAAACTCAATGCATTCACCATATATACTAAAATATAAACTGATCCAATTATAAACTGAGGTTCATACTTTTAGCTAAAAAACAGGAAAGATACATTGACTCAAGTGTTAACATAGGGCACGAAATGTGACCATCATTTCTATCATTTAAAACAGTATTAACAAAAAAGCCAATATAAACATTAGGATAAACTACATACTTGGTGTGTTATTTATAAAAAAAAAATTTTAAAGGGGGAAAAAAATCACATGGGCTCAGTCTGTTTATCTTTTTTCCCCTTTTTACAGGATAGAGTATTTTGAACTTTTGAGCTTTTGAGCTGAACTTTTCATGAGTCGCTTGCTATTTAAATATGATCTAATGTGCATTATTGTTGGCCACCAGTAGATGGCACTGTGTCTTTCATGTAATGTGTGTTGTGTTTAACAGCTCCTACTTGTCAAAACTAGAGACAATTCCAGTTCCAGTACGTCATCAGGTGTCACGTGAGTATAAATTTAGATTTTAATTGCACTTTCAGGCCAGAAAAAATCTCAATTTACTTGATTATATTTAGTAAGTATAATATTATAAGTATAATATCCAAATAGGATGATTTGTCAAGACATCAGCATTAACAGATAACAAACAATTGACATGCCATCATTTGGCCAAAAGATGGGTTCACTTGTCAGTTGTGCCCATTTACCACATTTTGTCAGTACTAAATCATACAAAACATCACAGGCACAAGAGCAGTGCACAGAGCAGCTCAAGCATGGGTACACACTACAGAGCAGCTCAGATCAGCTCAGATACAGACACAAGTTTAAAAACATAAGTTTAGTAGAGGACACAGGTACATATCTAAGAACAGAATCTTGTATGAAAAAGAGCTTTGTGGATAGAAGACTGGCAATATCTGGCTCATTGTATACAGTTATTGAAATGCAATGGATGCCTTAATTGCAGTCTTTTCCTTTGAAGAAAGTGGTAATAAAAATATTTAGTCAATTCTTTTCACTTAATTTTGTGACAGGCAGCTGTCTGTGGCTTCAGCATTTTCTGAGTCTTTTTAAAGTAAATGACTCTGGAAGTGTAAAAGCTAAAGAAGCACCTTGAAAACCAGTCAACTAGCATGTGCTGCAAAAAGTCATGAAAAGTAAAATACATTTCATGCATTAGACAGTGCCAGATCCTAAAAAAAATTAATAATAAGAAAACAGAATCTAAACAAGCAAAAAAATCTATCAGTCAAGGCAAACCATTTAAAACAAATTAATTGTGAAAATGCCAACCTAAAACCCGTGTAAAACCATTCAAATGAATCATAATCAAACAAAACCTACAAAAGAAGATCTGGAAAAACAGAAAAGCAAGATTCGTCAAACCATAGTAACCTTACGTGCTCTCCTCTATGTTAAATTCTTACTACAGATTATTATTATCATCTATTTATATTGCACTATACTTTGCCATAGTCCACAGTTTTGTCATTGACTGTCTTTTAGATTGTAACTTAGTCCAGGGCTGATTTTTGGAGAGAAGCCAAATATGTTATCAGTACGTTTTTGGAATGTGAACAGAAACCCACACAAACACAGGGAAAACTGAGATTCAACAAGGTGTGAGTGCTAACCATTGGTCAATATGTTACACCAGCAATCCCTTGGATCTCTTCCTAGGCAAATCAGACAGTTCTGTGGAATATCATATAAACAAAAAAACAAAAAACAAATAACATTTGTACATAGTGTACAAAAATATTTAGTAAAATAAAACATCTTTTTTAAAGAGCCCTATATTTTTCTTGTTGTCTGTGATGGACACACTGTTACTACTCTTTTGACCCCATGTATAACTTTATAAAAAAGACAATACAGCAGGGCCTGTCTATGTGATCTAACCTCTAAATGAAAACTTACATGACCCTTTCAGGACTTTTCATCAGTAACACAGGGCCCGTCACTTTCAATGAGTTAAGTGATGTGGAAAGAAAGGTCTGAAATGGACAGCATAGCTGAACCTTGCTATCAGTTATGATTAAAATCACAATCATATGAGTAGAGGCTTTTAGGTTGTTAGTGAAGACTTTCAGTAAATGTTCTAATGGGCATTTTTTGCAGATTCTTTATATGCACAAGAACTTTTTTTTGCCAACATACTAACTAAAAATAACTTCTCAAATGGCACACCGCTCTGCATTTTAGGGTGTATACAAAATCAAAATCTTTGTCACACTTGCCCTATACATAGAAATTCATTAAAAAATTGCCAGCCTGACTCTTCCAACTTGCAAGTCATTACTGAATTTCCTTACTAAATTGGAAAGTATAGCAAGTACAGACATTTTACAAGGTGTAGCATACCAGAATATTTAAATCGTAGTTATGATGGTAAAAATCATGGGGTGTGATATGCACTTAGATACTAGCACTATGATTGTACAACTTCTATATTTGTTTTTCCATTGCTATTGGAACAGGTTGTTTAGTTTACTTTAAAGGAGCACACATCAGTTGTATTGCCTCTCTTCCAAACATTAACTCAGATGAGTGGTCTGTCCGGTCTATCCTGTGGACCCCCATACTGCTCTAAACAGTAATGAAAAAAGTATGCTGTTTGTGCCTTTTAGGCACTGACATAAGTCTCTCGTTACAGTACAGCAATAAGTGGTGCAGGATTTATGACAACACATTAAGGCTTTGTTCAGACTGGAGGCAAGGTTGCGGTGTGGTTACTGTTTCCTCATGCCAGTGAAGTGCTGAGAACTAAGTGTGCTAGCTCCTGGGAGCTGTGCAGCATTACTTGATCCTGCTGAAGGTCTGAACCTGCCCTTACTTCTGAAAATGAAATATAACGTTGAACAAACATACAGAGATCATACCTGTAGAAGGTGTCATACAACACTGTTTAGAGGTTTTATGACTAGATGATCTGTGTTTCAATTGTTTGCCACTTTGTTCCACTTATACCTGTGTTGAGAGGCCATTCTAAATGCACACTGTCATATACTACTGAGATCTGGGCTAATTGTCCACATAAATTTCTGTTCCTTTTCAGATGACTGCGGTATTCCAGATGAAACCATAAAGTGGCATGACCATACAAAGTTACATGACTGTTTTTAACATAATCCTAAGGTACATCCAATGTCTGGATTCATCAACTGAACTACAATGTTTCCAGCTCACGTATACTGCTGTCTTTAAAAAACAAACATCTCAAACAAAAATCTGCCCAACACTAGGTAAATCCTGAGTTTTTGCACTACACTCCTGAGACCACCTCTGATGTCTCTCTGGGATAGTCCTCAGAATATTCAATCTGGGAAGCAAAATACTACTGCTTTTAACTCATCATGTTGATCCTGCACATATGTATTCAGCTTTTTTGCTCAAGACCAAGCTATCCCATAAAGCACAGCCTGGAAACATCCAAAAATGTATAGCTTTTATTTCTAGAGGATAGCAGGCAAGAAACAGGGAAGCCAATCCAACCTTGAGAAAGTCTTTATTTTGCATTTTTCCTTCATGATAAATTATGACATACGGTATATTGGAGGAACAAATAATAAAACAAACAATTTGTCCTCCTGTCTCTGTTGGATCCCCTACATTTGTTCAGTGGGATGGCATTAAAAATAGTACATTTAGGAAAGTTATAAATAGGGCTTCCATTCACACTTCAATCTCCTTTGAATAGAATAGTGGATATCAAAACAATGGAGGGCTTACAGAAAAAAATCTATAGGTAGGCAGTGAACTGCCTTTTTTATTCTTCAAAGTTCTTCAAAGCATAATTTTTTATGGTAGTTCTCTAAAGCCATTCTGTTTCAAAAAGTGATTGCAATACAATCAAAAGATGTCATTTTGGACTTGATTTCCCAGCTTACTTATGCAATGCTGACCTCTCCAGCTAAAATTGCAAGCCAATCAACTGAAAGAGTATCAAAAAATGTATTCTGACTTATCAAAAGCACAATACGGGTCCCCCATCCAACCAAATGTATGAAAAAAATGGAAGAAAAAATAAAAAAACTGGCACTACAAAGGTTAACACAGAATCTTTACTGAATTGAATAACATAAACTGCTTTTTTTAAATTCCCTTTTGGCTTTGATTGACAGTTTTGTGCTTTCATCCCAGCAAAGCCACAATTTATCTTTTATTCATTTCTTGAACATTAAGCGCTTGTCAAGCAGCCAACAGGCACCCTACTCAAGTTCCATCTTACCTAAGATAAAGCGAATAGTGCAATTAACTATAAATTAGCAAAGGACTTGCATAAAACTAAATCTACCATTACTTTACCTCATAGTTTAACTCTTTTGCAGACATTTGTGATTTAAAACACAGTTGGAGAAGAACTTCACAGAACACTACTGTCATGGAAAATGGCTACTTAAAGTGGACCTTTAGATATAACTGTATAGTGATTATGCTTCCATACTATTGTTACATTTTCAGACATTGATTACCTCTTAAAGCAGACTTATCACCACATTTTTTTACTTTTATATAAAAGGGAACATAACCATTTTTTATAAAGTACAAAACATTTTTTTTCCTATAAACTGAGGCAAAGACTGAATGGGAAGCCCGTGGCCTCATGGGATACCTATGTCACCTACATTTATACCTCTACCTACATTGTTTCCCAGGAGGCTTTGGGTTGCTGGGGCATGCACAGAAGGGGCTTTTCCCACAATGTAAGAAAAGTGACAATCTCACACATGCGCAGTAAGATTGGCACTTTTTTTACATTTACAGGAGGAAATGTCACCCAACCTTGCATAAGCGCAGTGCAAGATCAGATTGTGTGGGCAGAAAGATGACTGACAAAGATGCGCCCACTGGTTCCTCCATGCCAGAATATGATGGCGCCCACTGGTTTCTCCATTCCAGAATGAAGAACGAATCTAGGATGGCGCAGGATTGGATGGAAGCTGATTGTGTAGGGATTAAAAGCTCTGCAAAAGTAAAGGTAAGTGTAATTAAAAAAATAAAAAAGAGACCAGAGTACCTTGACTATGTCTTTATGTATACCTCCCTTTGGAGAACACCTACATCATCTTTTTACAGGTATTAATCCAATTTCCTAATCTATCCTTGACTAAAGTGCTGCCCCATGAGATGACATTCACATAAGTCTTGACCCACACAGATCAGCCCTCCTATACTGCAGGTATTAGATATACTTCCATGGCTAAACTCTTCATGCTAAATGTTCAGTAGCCTTTATGTTCTAGGCATTTTAGATGTGTATTATCTTATACAGAGCAACCTTGCTACTGTCACTTGCCTAAGTTACTGCAAATATACAGATTTTCAGTCAAAATGGTCACTAGAAAAAAATGAAGGCTAGTTTACATGGTTGTGATGCATTTCTCACTGCCAGGGAATCTAAACTGCAGTTGAGACGCTCTTTGCTGTCCATACAAAATAAAAGTGGGGCAGTATATCCACCCAACGAAACATCATAAATGCTAATGCTAATTTATGTTGTACTGGGGCTGCTGAGCGGCTTGCAGGTCACGTACTTGGAGCTGCCCAGGAACTTTTGTTTCTACCCCCTGTGTGAACTAAACACTGAAAGATCTTGTATTTGTATCCTCTATAGCTTACAATGATGCCACAAGAAATTTTGATAAGCAAATCTGGAAGACCAAATACAAATTATTGGAAAATAAAAAAAGTAAATCTGACCAAGAAAGCAAATCAAGCCAATGGCTCCCAGTCACATGATGTCATTTGAAATATCTAAGTAATTTAGAAAGATATACCCTGAACAAGAACCCTGAGTGACAGAAGTTGGTCTACAGAAGAGTCCAGGCGTGCACAGTAAGGGGCAAATGTATTCTTTGGGATGTGATCACAGCACGCATGCACGCACAGGAATATTTTACTATGTTATTTAAGATTAAACTTATTATTAGGATAAAAGAAGATGGCCAGAAAGATGGGTTAGTTTTCAACATCTATATTTTCCCATAAAGTCTTAAATGTTGTTTTTATTTTTAAACTTTAACATAACCATGTATTTTTTTTTTTTAAGAAATAGATATAAAAATTAAATATTGTTCACAGTCAGCCAATGCCTCCAGCTATGTTCAAAAACAATTTATTTTATCTTTAAAATCTTTTTGTGACCCTACATATCCCAAACTAGATCTGAAGTTAGGATTTAGTCACATGAGACGACTGCCTTGGGTAATAGTCTAGCATACAGCTGTCATCCAGCATCATTTACGAATTATTCGTCTTTACTTTCACCTGAGGTGATCACTAATAGGTTAGGTTGACATTGACTGAGGATATGTATGGCTTCACACATTCTGTAGACTGTTGAACAACAAATCTCAAATGCTGCTTTATTTATTTATTTCCATTAAAAAAAACAAACAAAAAAAACAAACAAAAACAAAAAAACCCTATTATGCTTGTGATGTTCATACATCTGGCCAGTAGGTGTTACTATTTACAGTTGTTAAATACCGTATTTTCCGGCGTATCTGGGCGTATAAGACGACTGGGCGTATAAGACAACCCCCAGCTTTTCCAGTTAAAATTTAGAGTTTGTTGCAAAAAACAGTAACAAAGAAAATTTTTACTTTAAATAATAGAATTGTCTACCCTTCTATGTAAAGTAATCACACAGCTCCACCTAGTGGATGATTTGTAAAACACAATATTCTATAACACGTATAAAGATCTTTACTGCATGGCTCACAGCGTTCTCCCGAAGCTCTCTGACGGCTGACTCTTGCTAACTCGAGCTCGGATCTTCTCCCTGTTCAGGGGATTGGTAAGTACCCGGCTTATAACACGACCCCTGACTTTGGCACAGATTTTTCGGGGTTAAAAAGTCATCTTACGGTATATAATACTGTACTTTCTATTTTCTGTAACAGTTTGTAAAAGTCCAGTTCCTTTTATGTAAAATATGAGGGGTCTTCAAAGAGTTTCTGCACTTTTATATTTTCATTGGAAAAGTGATGGTTGGAGGTGATTTTTGGACTTCTCAAAAAAGCTTTAAGGGGAAGAAAAGGTGTCTGTGATGAGGATGTGAAAGCAGTGTTGTATCAGTGGATACACTTTAAACCAATCTCATTTTTGCATATGGCATTACAAAGTTGGTATGACATTGGTAAAAACAGCATTGCAATGGAAGGTAACTATGTAGAAAACAGATATAATTTGTTTTTGAAATTCTTAATGAATCAAGGGAAAAAAAGCGCTGAAACTCGAAAGTAACCTCGTAGTAAGAAGACTGCACATAACTGAATGGCTTTTCAGCCTAATTAATGGCTCTCCATCATTTGGGGCATACCCAAGTTGAAGTGGGGCACAACCATGGTAAAATAAAAAAAAAGATTCATGCAAAGTTCCTCTACAATCATTATGGGCTAAGTTAAGTAAGACATACCCTGATCAGAAACATGGTGTTAGGGAATCACACATTTTAGCCTGAATGTGGTATGTGTTAATAAACCTGGATCATTAAACAGGGACAGCCCAAATTTTTGAATCTGCTTAGATCAGTGTTTCCCAAACCTTTTAACAATGGGAAGCCCTTGAAATACCTTTTAGGTCTTTAGGGAACCCCTACCACAATCACTATATTCACAACTCATTAGTGTGGTGATCAGTAGGAAGAATGTCTCTTGCATTGCTGGCCAGTGGGAGGAATGTAACCCTTACAGATAGCCAAAAAGATCATTTGTGTCAATTAAACTAACCTGCTCAGGAAAAGTCTGCTCGTTGCTCAAAGAACCCCTAGTAACCTCTGGAGGAACCCTGGTTGAGAAATATTGGCTTGGAGTGGCAAGGCAACATGGACCTTCAATCTACAAATAGACTGATGAGGACATATGAAATACTAATCATCTTATACCTGTTAGGCAGGACTTTTTCACTTGATCTTGATTTAATTACATTTTCCTAATTATACTGAACAAAAAACTGAACAACCAAGAAAAATGTAAGGAATCAGAAGGCCCCCTGTGTAGACTAAGGATTGTATGCTGTAAAAAACATAATAATAATTTGTGATTTCATTCTCTTAAAGCAGAACTAAACCCAAAATAAAAAAAACACACCTTTAATCTGCAGGCTCGTCGATCCGTCAGGAGGTTTGTTCGCTTGGGTCCTGCGTTGTACTGATATGCACCGACATCTTCTTCTCTTGTCGTCTGCCTGGTGACCCGATCTCGCTATGTGCAGAGATTGGGTCACATAGATGAGAAAAAAAAATTGCCGATCTCACTGCGCATGCATCAGATCTGCAATTTTTTTTTCATTAACGAAAGGGCTCTTTCTGCGCATGTCATTATCCTGGGCATGTGCAGAAGGAGCCTCCTGGGATGCGTGACGTAGGTGTCCCTGGAGGCTTTGCAACGTGGCAATCAGGACAGAAAGGGAAGGTGCTGCACCGTTTGTTTTTTTTTGTTTTTTTTTAAATGGTGTTGCACTTAAAAAAAAGGTAAATAAAAATTTTACCTTAAATAAAAGGGTTCTCTACCCTTTTATGTAGGGTAAAAATTTTGAGTTTAGGTCCACTTTAAATGGACTCTTCTGAAGTGAATATGTGTTGTACATATCTCTTACCTATAGATGTCACTATATACAGTTGTTTAATAAATAATACTCAATATTTTCTGTACGTGTTATTTCCAGTTTTTTTTCATGTTATGTCACGTACTGAGACATGATGGAATGGCTGTCCGAACTTGAAAATAAACCTCTTTAACTACTAAAATACATTAAAAATAGGCCTTACACAAACACAAGGCTACCTTTTTACCATTGCTTGTTGGCTGTCTCAGACTAGACAAAACTTGCCATCTTCATATGCAGTTGATTGTATGTTGATTGTAGAAAAAAAAGATTTTTTTTTATGGTTTTTACCATAAAAAACAAAAAACAAACAAAATTACCAATCTCAGTCGGCAGTCAGCAGCAACAGAACTGATTTCTTTAGTATTCTGGTTTCCTAGAAAATAAAATACCCATGGAAAAGACATGTGTGTCTTCCCATTCTGCCACTTTACAGCATCAACTTTTCCGTGTCATCTCATTCCCAGGCACAATTATTTACCCACCCTGAAATCTGTTTAATCCATCCCCTTCTACTGGAAGTTTTACTTTTTGTTCAAACAAGTGTTTATAAATAAGCTTCTCCACAAAGAAACCTTCTCTTGATCTGACAGCCCTTTCTAACTATTGTCCTGTCTAATTTATGCAATTTGCTTCCAAATCTTTAATCCCACATCCATTCAGAATTGTCTGACTATATTTTTACCTATTCTTTGTTCAAATTCCTACATTCCCACCCCACCATCACCCTAAAAAAACCCACCAAAGTATTCTATGATCTCCTGACTGCAAATGCAATGGCCATTTTTCATTGATCTGTCTTCAGTCTTCGATTCGGTTGATCATTCTCTTCAACACTGAAATGTATGTAAATTAATAACACAGTTCTCTTGGATCTCATCCTACTTGTCTGAGCACTTTTTCATTGTCTGGTACTCCTATTTCAACTTGGTTCATGCTCACTACCTATTTGGGCACCACAAGGCTTGGTTTTAAGACCCCAACCCTTCTGCACCCCCATGGCTGGAGACAATTCAATGCTTTATTTGGATTCCAGTATCACCACAATGCAAACAGCATACAATTCATACATACATTTTCTACAATTCAGCTTTATTACCTCATGTCCCTGACTGTCATTTGCTATTTCCCCAGTCATGTCCTCCAGTTTCCTCGAGTTTAGCATTAGTAAAACAGAATTTGTGGTGTTCCCTCCAATTCTTTCTGTTCGACTGCCTGCAATTTCTAAACAAGTAGGTAACACCTTAATAACCTCAAACCCAATGCCTGGAGGTAGTATTGGACTCTTTTTAAAGTTCACATTAATTCTTTATTATTATTGATGATTGAGTTTGGGATGAACATGAATATGGTCTGAATAGTGCATATTTGGACTGCATGATATCAACTTGGTAGGTCCTATTGGAGACCTTCACCCAGCTTTTGTAAAAAGGATGCTTTAGCCATTATTTTAGCATGGCTTTCAGTTAGGCAGACTTTCAGCTAATGGTTAGTTCACAAATACTACAGTTTTCACTACAGGTCACTGCTCTAGTGCTCAAGTACTGAACAAATGCTGCATTTTTTCACCACTATTGAAACAGAGAACCATTTGCTTCTATTCTCAATGATCATGGGTAAATTAATTGCTAAATTAGCCTCACCTACCTATCATCTAAAGTAAAAGAAAAAATAACAGAAGGCTAGGTAAGTTACACCTAATAGTAAGATACAATTATGTGTCATCGAGATAAAGAACAAAAGCATTTCCTTTTAAAAGTTACCTTTACTGTGTTCCAATGCAAAGCTGTAGGATTTTTCAAAAAATATATTTGAATGTTTGTCTTTAGTTTACACTGCCATAATATGACACATTTCTGTTTTACTGCTTTACTGAACATATGTTTATGATACACTCACTGAAATAAAATACTACATAAGAAAGAAAGCTTGTGCTGATTCACAGCAAATGATCTTTATAAACTCTCATGCAGAGCACCACCACAAATCTCCCTTTCTTTTTACATCTACAATCAGCATGCCGATGACAGAATCATGTTATATGTAGATAACTACTGATTGTATTGCCATCAAATACAGCCTTAATAATGACTGTATAAAATTGTCAGTGTAAGTTCCAAAGGTTCCTTCACCAATTTATAGTTCTGTTTGTTAGAATTAAGTCCCTGTTTTAATACATTAATGAATAAATAATGAATGATGCAAATATTCATACTTTACCTGTAAATTGCAATGAAGAAGGGGGGCTACAGATAGGGACTCTCAAATGGGGAATAGGGAAATTCTGGACCATGAGGGGAAATTTTTGAGACCAGGACCTTGGCTTGTGAAAAGTCTGGAGATAAGGATGGGAAGGGTTACACCTAGTCTCCAGTTACACCTTAGCTAACCAGTTTAGAATCAATCTCCTCAAAACCATTATCATGAAACCCATATTTAATAATACAAATGTTATTCCCTTGAAGGCACACCTAATTAATGAAATCCAAAGTAGGTTGTCAGGGTTTTATTCTCCATCAGTGTGTTCTCCACATAAAGATGCAGAAAACGCTATGTAATAAGCTTGTCACATGCATTGTCAGATTCATGTGACCAGTGCCACACTTACCTCTTCCTCACTAAAGCGCAGGTGTCTCTCTCTTGTGCATGCGGGCAGTTCTGTCTCTCGGCGTGCCTGCGCTCCAAAGCTCTATCAGTTTCGCCCAATCCTCCAGCCAATCAGAAAATAGCCTCTTAATCATCCCTGGCTATTTAGCTAGTTCAGACACAGCACTCAGCATTCGTGTAACGTGTCTCCACTAGTGCCGAGCCTGTAGTTCTGTTGAGCTACTTCTTTTAAAAATGTTGCTTAATTCAGTGTTTCCTCTGTTCCAACCCCTGTTTTAACCCCTTGTTGCTCATTCTGTTGTTTTCAGCCAATTCCCTTTCCAGTGTTGTTCCAGTGTTCCTGTCTATTTGTGGATATTCCCGTGTCACCTGTGCCTCCTGTTGCTTCAAGTGTCTCCTGTGTTCCCTGTGTCTGCAGTGGCCCCTGTGTTACTGGTGTCTATTTCCCTGGTATTTGACCCCTGGCTTGTGACCTGACCTTCCTTCCCTGCTGCCTGCCTTGACCCCGGACTGTCTTGACAATTTTTTTTGCCTTGTGATTTGGTACCGTGTATCCTCCTGCCCACCCTGGTGTGCCCAAAGACTGCAACCTGGCAGTAACCAGCAGCACAACATCCTCACCACTAGAAGCTCTGGAGAAGACTTGGTTGCAGCTTAGACTTAGCCCTTCTCAGGGCTCACACCAATTTTGTGCAATCCATAGTGTCCACCAGTGGTCCTGTCTCCCTAAGCGTCACAACCAGTTTTCTTTTTTTGCCATATTAGCCCAAATTACTAAAATTTACAGGGACTCGCTGTACTTCTTAAATCTACCAGAAGATATTTTTTTTTTACTAAAACAGTGGTATGGTCTGGTTTTACCATAGCTTTAGCACAGAGACAAAGTTTATAGTTTGTTCATCCGGAAAACAATTCCATAAGTCTCTTTATAAAGAACATCCAGGTATTACACACAAGGTCACATAAGAAATATGCACACCCCATGAAAATTGTTATATTAGTTGTAAAATTAAAAAAAAGTTATGTCTTATGGTGACCCCTTGACTGACCCCTGACTGTGCATTTGTAACAACAGTCACTGTTTAGTCCTGGCTAAAAGCATGGCTTGGCTAAAAGGCTACAATTGGCTACAAAAGTAAGAGCCATGAATCATCCACAGAAAAACACTGTTGTTTGAAAGCCCCCTTCTCTCCTTGGCCAACCACTAGTCATTTACACAGTACAAGGCACTCTATGACTGGTGTATTAGTGACCGAGAACCACAGCTTTCAAAAAGGTAAGCAGCATCTAAAGGAAAGGGTATAATTACTTTCTAAAAAAAACATCTATTCCTGCTTCCTAAATTACTGAAAAGTCACATTTTGTTTAGTTTGTGAGTATATCATTCTAGTCAATAGGCACTATTTGAATGAAGATCTAAGGTTTGACTGTTTAAACATGTAAAAGAAAAACAGGGGTGCACATAGTTTATTACATCACTGTAAGTACTTGTAAGAAGTCATTTGCTGTGCCCAAAAATGTTAAACTATATACAAATTTATTTCACATGCAGTTATCCAACCAAAGCTTTTCACCATCAATGAAAAGAAACAAAACATTCAGATAGAAAAACTACCCCAGCATCCAACAGCTAATGGAAATGCTGTTAGCATGTATCTTAACAAAGTGCTACCAAACAGATGCATGGACAAATAGGGGCCTCATACATATTTTTATTTCCTATGAAGTGGCTAGGATGCCTGTACATTTGCCCCAACACCACTTTAATATTATGAAACTGCCTGCCTAAGTACTTGGATCCAATGGTGAAGGTTCAATCTGAACACACTCCAGGATCAGACTTGAACCTTTTTCCTACCTATCACCAGGGGTGTAGTCGTAAATAAAAAAGAGGGGGCACGGTACTTTACATGGCCCGCCCCACTACACCCCTGTCTATGTGTCACTCAAAGGGTAAGAAACCTCTCCCAGAGTGACATCATGATACCAAACCTGCGATGGGGGAGTGGGTGGGTTGTGTTCAGACAGACAACTCACCCACCGCCTTGAGCCTGCAATTCCATACGGGAGACATGGTCTGTGGGTCTGACCAGTGGCCCCTCCAGTGGGGTTCTTCTCCTGACCCCGAACGGGGGGGCGTCCAGAGCCCCTTGAATTCTTTGCATAATAAGAGTGGGCGTGCCCATCCCCGAAAAAAGTGAGGGCACGGCATTCCCACTTGTGCCGGCCCCACTACACCCCCCCGCCTATCACCCCTTAGGTAATTTAGATGATGATGACATTTTTGAAGCTCAGCCTAGGTTGTCCTCCATGGCTCCTCCATATAGCGTAGATGTGAGCCACCCACAAAAAAGAAGTGTGGTATAAGCAGTATTGAAAAGGCCAGAAAAATTTTTTTTCAATATTTGTATGTTTTCTGTTTTTTGGGTTAAGATATACTCTATTGTTACTCCAGTAATAAGTGCTGAATGTAAAGTGTTTCAGAACAGTAATTGTATTTGCCATGTTTCAACAACCCCAGTACATCCATTAAGTGAATAGGCTAATTACATGATACAAACTACAAACAAAAACACATTGATAAAAATTGTTTAGGGAGATTAAAATAATAGGCAAGACATTAGAATCATAAGCTGACAGAATTTTATCTCGTATACTTTAGTGCTGGTTGCAGAACTACAGAGCTACTGATGCAGGAGACTGGTTTATAATATTTTAACATTTTATTCATACAGAGGCAGACAGAGTTCTGCTCTAATTAACCAAAATTAAAGTTGATTTTCCCAGGTTCATGTCTACTCCAGACAAATGGATATCAAAAATTGTTTTAAAGTTTCTTGCAAAGTAAAAAAGAATAGCCAAAGCATTAGATAGCATGCTGACCAGCTAAGATAGTATAACAATGAAAATTATTCCAGTCAAAGGGCAAAGGATTCTTATATCTAAATCAACTTTATGGGATCAACAGGATGTAGATACCCCAGCATCCATAGATTAGCCCAATAACCAATAAGTAGTGTTGGTCAAAAGGCTCACTATTCGATTCGACAGCCATTCGCTCGAATAGACCTATATTGTTCGGGTGATCGAACATTGAATTCGAACACCATTAAAGTCTAGAGCTGGGTACTCGTCAGGTGGCAGCAGTAACAGCAGGAGGAGGAGGCAGTGGGCTCTGGGACAGAGTGTGGACAGCATTGGTAACTGGCATCTAGAGCTGGAACTAGGCATGCGGCAGCAGCAACAGCAGGAGGAGGAGGTGGTGGGCTCTGAGACAGAGCTAAGATGGCATTACAGGTTAAGGCCATCACCTATATGGAGGAGTGTAGAAACTGTAGCTATTGTAGACATGAATGGATGAACGAGATTCCAACTGTCCCTACTTACTATACTGCGAAATCTTACCACAGCCAAGGGAACGGGCTTGGCAAAATCAGCGGGGAAAGAAGACCCTGTTGAGCTTGACTCTAGTCTGCAACTGTGAAGAGACATGACAGTTGTAGGATAACTGGGAGTATGAAGAGGTTAAAACTGTAGGGGCTCTAACTATTGGTAAATGTGAAGAGGCCGAGGCTTTCCCTCACATGGACAGTGTAGGTGCCGTAGCTATTGGAGACATTGGTGAATATGAAAAGTTTAAGACTGTTGAGGCTGCAACTATTGATGAATGTGAAGAGGCTGAGGTTTCCTGAGACTGGAAACCATTAAAGTCTAGAGCTGGGTAGTGGGCAAGCGGCAACAGTAACAGCAGGAGGAGGAGGCGGTAGGCTCTGAGACAGAGCATGGACAGCATTGGTAACTGTCATCTAGAGCTGGGTACTGGGCAGGCAGCAGCAGTAACAGCAGGAGGAGTAGGTGATGGGCCCTGGGGCAGAGTGTGGATGGCATTGTTAACTGGCATCTAGAGCTGGGTAGTTGGCAGGTGGCAGCAGTAACAGCAGGAGGAGGAATCGGTGGGCTCTGAAATGGATTGTGGTTGGCATTGTTAACTGGCATCTAGAGCTGGGTACTGGGCAGGCACTGGTAAACTGCGGGAGTAACTATGAGTCTCTTAAGGTAGCCGAACGTCTTGTCATCTAATTAGTTATGTGGAGATTCCCAGTGTCCCTACCTACTATCTAGCAAAACCACAGCCAAGGGAATGGGCTTGGCGGAATCAGCGGGGGAAAGAAGACCTTATTAAGCTTGACTCTAGTCTGCAACTGTGAAGATACATGACAGGTGTAGGATAAGTGGGAGTATGATGAGGGTAAGACTGTAGAGGCTCAAATTGGTAAATGTGAAGAGGACAGTGTAGGGGCCATAGCTATTGGAGACATTGCTATGTAGGGGACTGCTTTTTCCTATCTGCTAGCTGTAAAATGCGGCATGAGCTGTGTAACCAGCTAATTTTTGTACGGAGGACTATTTCTGTATTTGTCTCATATCTATACAGATATTTAATTCTGATACCACTTGCTATCTATCAAAAAAGGAAGAACAAGTTCTGTATTTCTCTCCATAAAAATTTTCTGAAACCAAAGGATTAAAAGCAGGACTTTTCAAGGCAAAATATACATCAGTTTCCAATAATTACCAATTAACATACTAAAATGTATAACTTTAATACAAATCCTTAAAACCAAATCAGATATGTAACATATATGCCTATTAATCTAACAATGTGCATCTAATGACATTTGCGAACTCCCCTCGGATGTCAAGAGGTTGCAGGCAGAACGAGGTGGGGCAAATGGTGATGCTCAAGTTGCACCTAGGGACCTCAACAGTTTCACCAGGCCAGTCTTTTCTTATCTGTATTTTACAAAGTATGTAAACCAAATTGACCAAAAAGTGTTCAAACAAACTCAAACACTTACACCATCACCTGATGTGCATTTGCTGAGATTAAACAGCCCTCCATTATAGAGGTATTATAGAGGTATATAAAAAAACATGTATATTCGTATCATTTACCCAAATACCAAGCAAGCAATGACTACACATAGGTGTTATTTCTTCATTTGGTATTGTGCAAAAAAAAAAAAAGAATGACAATTGAATTATGTCCATTATATAAACGGTGACCATTTAGTGAATCTTTAGTGCATTACCAAATAAATACCCTCCGCTCCAATTATCAAATATCAAAGGGCTATATAGCCAGATACTTTCAAGTATATAAAGAAAAAAATCAGTGTTTCATTACCCACAAATATATCTAATATATATGATGTGCCCATATACCAAGTGAAAACTCATTCAGAAATATTTTTGCTCTTACAATCTCAATAATGACCAAGTTGTTCCAGAATCCAAATCAAACAATTGTCCAAATCCAAATCATCAGCTTCTGCTAACATTCTCAGAGTTTCTTACTCAATAGTTTGAATGCACTTACATATAAGTGACCTCTATAACGAATCCACGATGTGTTCCTGTTTCTATGACTCCACGATCTCCAGCTAAAGTCACACTGAATATTCCCTGAGCTGCTATATGGATCCCTGATGCGTGCAGATCCTCATTTTGCCCCATCTCATCTATCAAAAAAGGCAGAAAGATTTCTGTATTTCTCTCCAAAAAATACAGATATTTAATTCTGATACCACTCGCTATTGAAAAGCCATAAACATTTCTGTATTTCTCTCCAAAAAATACAGATATTTAATTCTGATACATCTTGCTATCAAAAATGGCAGCAACATTTCCTGAAGTTCTTGCAGAAAAATACAGATATTAAATTCTGATACCTTTTGCTATCTATAAAAAACTGCAGAAAAATGTATGTTTTTCTCTCCAAAAAATATAGATATTTAATTCTGATACCTCTTGATATCTATCAAAAAAGGCAGAAAAAATATTTAATTCTGATACCTCTTGCTATCTATCAAAAAAGGCAGTAAAATTTCTGTGTTTCTCTCAAAAAAATACAGATATTAAATTCTGATACCTCTTGCTATCTATCAAAAAATACAGATATTTAATTCTAATACCTCTTGCTATCTATAAAAAAAGCAGAAACATTTATGTATTTCTCTCCGAAAAATTTAGATATTTAATTCTGATACCTCTTGCTATCAAAAAAGGCAGAAAAAAATCTGTATTTTTCTCCAAAAAATACAGATATTTAATTCTAATACCTCTTGCTATATATCAAAAAAAAGCAGCAAAATTTTCTGAATTTCCCTAAAAAAATACATATATTTAATTCTGATACCCCTTGCTATCTATCAAAAAAGGCAGAACATTTCTGTATTTCTCTGCAAAAAATACAGAAATTTATTTCTGATACCTCTTGCTATCTATCAAAAAAGACAGAAAATGTCTTTATTTCTCTCCAAAAAATACAGATATTTATTTCTGCAACCTCTTGCTATCAAAAAGGCAGTAGAAATTCTGTATTTTTTTTTTTACAAAAAATACAGATATTTAATTCTAATACCTCCTGCTATCTATCAAAAAAAAGGCCGAAAATGTTCTGTATTTCTCTCCAAAAATACAGATATTTAATTTTGATACCTCTTGCTATCTATCAAAAAAGGCAGAAAAAATTCTGTATTTCTCTCCAAAAAATACAGATATTTAATTCTGCAACCTCTTGCTATCAAAAAAGGCAGTAGAAATTCTATATTTCTCTCCAAAAAAATACAGATATTTAATTCTAATACCTCTTGCTGTCTATCAAAAAAGGCAGAAAAATTTCTGTATTTCTCTCCAAAAAAATACAGATAATTAATTCTAATACCTCCTGCTATATATCAAAAAAAAGGCAGAAAAATGTCTGTATTTCTCTCCAAAAAATACAGATATTTAATTCTGATACCTCTTGCTGTCTATCAAAAAAGGCAGAAAATTTTCTATATTTCTCTCCAAAAAATTCAGATATTTAATTTTGATACCTCTTGTTATCTATCAAAAAAGGCAGAAAAAATTCTTTATTTCTCGCCAACAATTACAGATATTTAACTCTGATTCAGAATTAAATATCTGGATTACACTTGCTATCTATCAAAAAGCAAGAAGAAAATCTGTATTTCTATCCACAAAATACAGATAATTTATTCTGATTTAGAATTAAATATCTGGATTTTTTCGAGAGAAATACAGAACTTTTTCTGCCATTTTTCATACATAGCAAGAGGTATCAGAATTAAATATTTGTAATTTTTGGAGAGAAATACAGACATTTTTCTGCCTTTTTTGAGAGATAGTAAGTTCGATCAGAATTAAATATCAGTTTTTTTTAGTATTTTTTTTAGTGAATTAGTCCTCCGTACAATTAGCCAGTTACAGAGGTCCATTGCAAGTTATAGGCCTCAGAGACAGAGTAGAGTTAGAGGTCCACGAGGGGGAGGAGGAGAAGGAGATGCAGAAGGCTGTTAAAGTGCTCTTCCTGTCAAGGTGTCAGCAGGCCGTGCAGCAGTTGCTGACTAATCAGTGCACTCTGTGGAGGGGGTGTTGAAGCCATTGCCGATCCAAGCCTTATTCATTTTATTAAAAGGTAGTCTGTCGACATTTTCTGTGGACAGGCGAATGCGCTTGTCACTCACTATCCCCCCAGCTGCACTGAACACTCTTTCAGATAACACACTTGAGGCTGGGCAGGCAAGGATCTAAATGGAATGTTCTGCCAGTTCTGGCCACTGCTCAAGCCAGTAGTGCAGTGGGTCCTGGCTTTGCAGGTTGCAGATGTCCCATGTAGAGCTCAGGTATTCCTGGGCACTTAGAGGAGTTGCGCCCCTGTAGCTGAGGGAACCGAGGCATTGCAACCTCAGGGCTGCATGGTAATGTGTGACTTGTGCACTGAAATAGCAAACTGCAGGTTGTTGCTGGCGGTGAAAAGATGCTGGTGAATGGGAGGTGCTGGGTCTCCATGGCAAAGTGTCCCTGGAGGAAGAGGTTGAGGCAGACGAGACAAAAAAGGAGGTGGAAGTGGAGGTCGAAGAGGATATTGCATGGCGATGTGCTCTGGGCAGAGCTAGGTATGCAGGCGTTCCTGGAGCTTCATCTTCCCCTGCTGCCACCAAAGTTACCGAGTGAGCTGTGTAGGATATATATCTTCCCACTCCCTGCTTGCGCGATCAACTGTCGGTTGTCAGGTGCACCTTGCCAGAAACTGTGCTGCAGGGCCACAGGCATGTTGCTCTGCACGTATTCATGCAAAGTAGGAATACATTTTTGTGCAAATTACTGCCGCTTGGGCATAACGTACTGTGGGTTCACCCAAAGGAATGTGTCCACCAGCCGGTAAGGGAGGAGCTCAAACGCAATCATCTGAGCAATTGCTGCATTAATTAGCTTTGTTTTGGGGTCATTTGGGCCCATATTTCCCCTTGCGCGCCAACATCTGGGGGATAAAAGGTTGGATGCTGCTAATGCTAACCACAGAAAGATTGGACGATGGGGTAGAAGGTGTGGGGGTTGGCAATGATGCCTGGTCTTGAACGCTAGCAATGCGACAAACACCAGCTGATTTGCATTACACCACCTTCTCACCGCTGGTGGAGCATGTAAACTGTAATGCTCAGCTACATGCCCCACTCAATTGCTGGCGGCAGCATGGGGACCTTTGGTGGCAGAAGGAGGAAAGGCAGCGGAGGAAGATCTAGCAGCTTGCTTTAGGGGTGGAGGTCGACGCACAGAGCTCTGTGTATTGCCCAGGTGTTCCTGCCAGGTTAGTGGGTGGTGGGTTTTTAAAAGTGTGCTCATGCAACTTGTTCCAACTTTGTTTGGGTTTTTGCCTCATTTCAAGTGCTGAGCACACAGTTTGCAAATGACCATGGTGTTGTCATCACTATGGACAGTAAAAAATGCCCACACAGGCGAACTGCGCACTGGGACGAAAGGTGCTCTGGAGCTGGTGCTCATGGTGGCCGTTCACTGTCGTTGAGGTACAGCTGTGGTGACAGCTGCCGACGATGGACAACTATGACTTGCCTCACTGGTACTTGAGGACTGCAGAGTGTTGGCAGCTTTTACCTTCTTCCTCCCTCTCCCCCTTTGAGGGTGCTCTGCAATATCCTCCTCTTCTTCTTCCTCCTCCTCCTCTTTTCTGCCTATGATGATCTCCTTGTTGGCCCCATGTCAGATTAAGGACATCATCATCATCATCATCATTAGAAGAGACAGTTTCCCTGTATGTGCCGAAAGAAAGCAGTGGCCTTTTGGAGACAGTTAGACGTGGCTCATCTGGTTTAGAGTGTTGGGGTAAAAAGTAAGAGGAGGGAAAGCCTGTTAATTGACTCTCTTCGTCAGATGACTGAAACAACTGTTCATGTTCAAAGAATGCGTCCTGCTCCACCTCCTAAACTTCTGACTTGTGCACCGAAATAGCAAGGTCCAGGTTTTTGCTGGCGGTGGAAAGATGCTGGTGATTGGGAGGTGCTGGGTCTCCATGGCAAAGTGTCCCTGGAGGAAGAGGTTGAGGCAGACGAGTCAAAGAAGGAGGTGGAAGTGGAGGTCGAGAAGGATATTGCATGGCGATGTGCTCTGAGCGGAGCTAGGTATGCAGGCCTTCCTGGATCTGCATCTTCCCCTGCTGCCACCAAAGTTAAACAGTGAGCTGTGTAGGAAATATATCTTCCCACTGCGTGCTTGCTCCACCAACTGTCGGTTGTCAGGTGTACCTTGCCAGAAACTGAGTGCTGCAGGGCTAGGATACATTGCTCTGCATGGATTCATTCAAAGCAGGAACAAACTCTTGTGCAAAATACTGCCGCTTGGGCATAACGTACTGTGTTGGGGTAAAAAGTAACAGGAGGGAAAGCCTGTTAATTGACTCTCTTTATCAGATGACTGAAACAACTGTGCATGTTCAAGGAATGCGTCCTGCTCCGCCTCCTAAACCCCTCGGTGGGGAAGGAAGAAATAGGAGGAACAGGTGTATCAGGGACTATAGTTTGGGAACCCTGTGAGGCCTGTGCCTGGGACTGGGAGGAAAAGGGGGCACTTGACCCAAGCTGGGTCATGTACTCTATTACCTGTTGTTCAAGGTGCGGTAATAATAAACGCACACCACCACCAGCAGCTCTAAAATGTCTAAGGTCCAGCTGGCTTCTTGTTCTCTTGGTCTGCAGTTAAAAACAAATCCATACTGCTTTGCTTGCCACCCCTGGCAAAGCTGCCCCTTCCTCTTTGGCTAGACATAGTTGAAATGTTTGTGTGGCATCACACCCTGCACAATAGTTCGGAGCTAATATGCTTCACAAAGTGTAAACTTTTACAGTAAACAGATTTTTATTTTTTTTTTAGGGGGGGGGGGGGGGTTACCAAAAAAATGCAAGTGCGCAGTGTGTGTTGTATGTGGCACTTTCCTTCAGCTGTGATGCTTGTAATATGCAGCACAGTATACAAATGTGACGTCCGTCACTGGGTCTGTCTGACTGTCTTTCAGTACTAGTGTGATAGTACTGATAGTACTGATAGTACTGATCTGCCTGTATGTAACATACTGACTGACTCACTATCTATATATCTATCTGACTAACAGTGAAGCACTCTACCATACCTGAGTAGAGTAGATTACAGGACGGAAGCAATACAGTACAATCCAACTATCTATCCGACTAATAGTGAGTGTGACACAGTTTAACTATCTAGCTACAGCACTTTTATTTTTATTTGACTTCGATAATGCAAGCAGCACAGAGAGGTTGTTTCTGCTAGCAGATCTCTGTGGAGTGGTAAATACAGGCCTTATATAGGCCAATGGCTGCCTGTGTGGCATGTGGTGACAGACAGCCAATCGATGGAGGAGAGCATCCCTGCTCTAATTGGAGGGCCCTAGCATTACGGGGGAGTGCCGAATCTGAGCCTGTGAACACGTGATATTCGGCTCGGGTCCACCCGAAATCGAAAAGCCATATTCGGGTCGAACATAAGGATGACCGAATTCGAACACCAACAAAACCAATAAGTAATCAGGTGGGCCACTATGAATGAAGAGTTGTACATGGTTGTGTAAAACTTTTGAAATCTTGTGAAATTTGTATAATATAAAACCAAGGTGTTATGTACAGACCATAATCATATAAGCATAGAACTACTATGTAAAAATACATTTCTTTATTTTGTTGGATTATGCTGTCCAAAAGTACTTTTTCTGTTTGTGGATACATTAAGTAACATGATTTAAAAACATTGTATTTCTACTTACCACAGCTATGGTCCTACTAATCAAAATATTGGAAGAAGCTAAAAAGGCTAATGCATTTCAAGGGACATATTTGTTTAGGATGTACTTGGCAAGAGGGAAGCAATATGAATGTTCTATGTCACCATATAAAGGAGTTCCCAGCAGAAAACAGTATTTATTTTTTTATTGATTTATTTTAGGTGGGACATACCATCAAATGATCAAAAAGCAAGCATTGTTCAATAAAATGTCTAAAAAAATGTGCATTTTTGAAACAAGGGATTGATTTAAATAACAATAAATGTGTTATTTACTGCATCTCTGTTGTGCATTTGAGGAGAGAGAAAAAAGTCAGGTACATTTTCTCCTAGATATCTACAGTCTACGTTAAGTTCAGTTGTAATGAGCCTTACAATATTCATAAACCTTGCAGCTAATTAAATGCAAACTGCATGTAGCCAGACAACTGTATTATTGTGCAGGTTATTAGTATTCCATAACTGTACCTCATGATTCTGTTGATTAGATGAGATGTCACTGCTGCAAAACAGTCTCATGGGCTTATCTCTTGATAGGTTGCTGGTTATGTGAACAAATTTGTTTAACAATATTTAGCAATCCTGCAGGACCATTTTTTAACTGTTTGCAGCCCTAGGCAAACCTCCCCGGACCCCTTTTCTAAAAGTCCTATGTATTACAAGCGAGATGGCCTCCTTTCTCTGCCTTTTATACATAACAGCACATAAAAGTGTGATAGATTTCCTATAGCTACCTGTTCCGATTACCTGCAGATTTAGCTGTAAAGCCAGCTTGAAATCAGTGCACTGGTGGACCTTACAATTTAATTTTTCATGTGACAGAACAGGTAGGTATAGCAATTATGTCATACTTCCCTGTGCTGCTTGCATATGGAAAAAAGGGATTGGAGGTCATAGGGCTTTGCTATACAAACAGTCTGGCAGATCTGAGGGAGACTAAAGTGATGCCCCCACCACTAGGTTGCACCCCAGGTGACTTGCCTATGTTGCTTATGCCGAAGAAATGGTCCTTCAATCCTGTCTACCAAATGAGGGCTTTACTACAGGGGGAAAAGGTTTTTACTGAGGTTTGTACTTTATACATTTATTTATAGAATTAAAAGAAAAAGGGAAATTAAAAAATGAGTACCTACCAACTATGCAGCAAACGTATAAGGTGTAATTCAAATGTATTTTATTTATTGTAACATCAGCTATTAGCGTTAGTAAAGACAGAAGTTGAAATGAAAAAATCTAAATTACACATTTTCCTAAGTATGGGAATTCTTGTTTCAATGAATTGCCCTTCAAACAGTGACCACTAAGACGATAGTTCAGATCACCCCTTAAACAATTCTTCCTCCTAATATGATTTAGGTGTGCACAGCATACAGAAATTTTGCTTACTATAAATACTTTTAACAAGCAGTCACAATTTCTAGAATAGACAGTATATATTAAAAAATGGCTTATTTGTAATAAATGTTTTTATGATGGTATCCATCTGTATACATATCAAAAGATCTTCATAAACTGGCAGTCAAAACTGCCATGTCTAAACTGAAAAGAAATATCAGTAAATGAACTATAGTGTTTCACAGTTGTATAAATTGAAAGACAACATGCTTTCCATATAAATTGGTGGTGTGTTACTGCAGAGGACATTCAGTCCAGATTGTGACCAGCATTTCCATTGAATGTTTTTTTTAAATCTTTCTTTTTTCTTGAACCACTTGTCATCTAAATAGAAAACAGCATAACATTACTTTATAAGTGCATTGTTTCTTGTAGGTCTACCTAAACTTTATTTTCATTAAATATTGTTTTTTTCATCCAACCCATTTTAAAATATAATTATCCCATTTTTAAACAAGAATCACCCCTCAAGGGTCTAATTAGATCTTTGCATTAGGGTTTTGCGTGGTAACACAAAAAACATTTGTTGTTCTGCTTTTCATTTTGAATGCACTGCAATGAAAAGATAATGCACCTACCTGTCAGTAATATATGTTTTTATATAAAAAGTGTTACTAGAGGAATTGTTGCTATTTCTCATTCTGTTGGGTTGTAACTCTCCTGTTACATCCTGTAACTCCTACACTGTTAAAGATTCCCTCATGATAGTCAGAGGTTAGCCTTTCTGGCAGCTCTCTGCAGCTCTAGATCCCAGATTTAAATCCTGGCCAGGACACTATCTGCATGGAGTATTTGGTAATATGCTGGTGCTATATAAATACTGGATAATAACAATACAAAAATAGAATGTTTTCTTGCAGAAAGTAGATATTGTCTATCTGCCTATTTAATAAAAAATCTTATAAATTATTCATTCAAAGGGTTTGTCAAATTATTGACCTGCCCAGATTTGATTTAGCAAGATTTGCCCATATATGTTGCATACTATATAGAATAAAACCTGCTGAATTGTATTTGGGCACATTTTTCAGTTTTTTTAATTGGCAAATTTCTCCAGTGAATCCTTGATAAACACTTCCCTATGTGTTCTTCTATAAAATGTGTGCTATCTTGTGAAATTGGAAATGCAGCCAAGCATGTATTCCTTCTGCAACTTGCATTTTTGTTCTGGGTGTCAGTAAATCTCCCTACTCTATTTACTGATCACTGTTTAAATTGAAAGAAAACCAATAAAAGAACATATCACTTGTTGTACTTTCTTACATTCCACAAAGTACTTATAAATTTGTATTTATTTCATTTATTTTTCTGACAACATAATGATTTTCTCTTAAAGATGAATTTAGTTATATAGTCTAAATTTTGGAACAAAGGATTATATCCTCCTGTGAAGAGAATGGTTATGGCATGGTCCATTGAATCTTTGTATTGTCTTTACAAAAATATAAATAAAAAAGGAATTCACGTTGAGATATCTACTGTAGTACTATTCACATCTCAAAAGAAAACTTTTTCTATTAGAACATTTTCATGCATAATTATTTTTTTTCATGTAGTGTGGGTTCACTAAATCTCGGTTTGTTCTTTACACACTGTATTAGAACAGAAAAGACATCACACTTAAATATTGATATACTGCCCAAAGTGCCTAAGGCTGGATAGTGCCTTCAAGGCATACTTGATACCTGTGCCATGAACACCTATTACATTATATAAAAGCACACAGAACACTCACAGTAACATCTCATTCTGCATACTATAGGCATTTCTAGAAATTAAAGCCAAACTCCAACCAAATGTATGTTTTGGCTTTGATTAGAGTAAGGTTAAAATGTTAAATCTTTGTCAAGATTGCATTACTATCTCTGTCTATGCTGGGGAGACTTTACCTTACTTTCTGTTCTGGTAAGCAAAAAGGATGTAAAAAAAATCATCCCAACAGGAATACAGACAACAAAGGCAACCTAAGAGAGGGTTTCGCTAATTTACAGTCTACTTTCAGTCCAGTCTACTATATTGTTTGTGTTGGAGAAATTTGGCACACTTCCTGTTTTGGTGATCACTTCAGACAGAAAATTTCCTCAATGGTACAGAAACAGCATTTGAAATGTGGAATCAAACCTTTCTCTATACCATCCAACCTTACATACCATCCATCCTAACATTCACAATTCTATTCCAACACCACAACTTAGATTTCTAAAAAATACTAAAAATAATACTGGGGAACAATTTTGAACAAAATATTTGTTGACTTAAATTTTTAAGCTTATTTACACTAAAATAGGTATGCTGATTCTGAAAGTGTGGTTAGTTTTCTTCTATCACATCAAGTTTTTTCTATACCTATTCCACCAATTAGGTAACCCATATGCATTAAATTTACCACATCACAAAAATTCAACAATTCTTATACTTCAATAAGGAGGTGGGTAACAGGACTTTAAAAGCAAATCTTATAAAAGTTTAAATTTGTGACTGAAATGCTTCAAAAATTATCCAAAATATAAAAGCACATTGAGTGATTTTGATTTTATATAAAACATCATGAACTTTAATATAAATAATAAAACAGTTGTACAAACAATTTGTCTCCAATTCATGCACATCACGTGTGTGAAACACCTAGACACGTTTCATGGAGCTAGTCCACTTCTTCAGGAGGAACAATTGTCTAAAAAACAGTATTGCAACAAAATTTCATATATTATACATGTAAAATCATTCAATTTTTATCAATTTAGCAATAAGGTAATACATATTTTTTCTTTTACTCATATATCACATTTCAGAAATTAATCATAAATGTTCAAATACTCCCTTTATATGTTCAGGGTGAATGGCATGTGAAGAGGTAGATTCAGAGACACCGGTGGGCAGATATCACCAAGCAGATTTCTCAACTAAATCACTAAAAACAATTCAATTCCTTCATTGAAATATATTCTCATAGGAATTGTATTCTATACCCTCATGGCCTCCTACAAATTCACCAGTGCTACAATAGTAACCAATTACCATAATGTTAAACCAGTTGCCATATATAGTGATAATTAAAAATATAATCTCATATAATTGTATTTAAACCCCCTATGTGTTACAACCCCATATCATTAGACGAGTACCATCTTACATCACCGAACAGCAAATGTGGTGAAGCTTGAGTATATAAGTTCAACACCTTATCTTAATTAGAAAAAAGCCCCCAATACTCTTAAAACATAACCAAAACTCCCAATATAAATCTTAAAGTATCAGTGCTCCATTACAACCTAAAATTCTCATGTGTCACTAAATTATTCTAATTATATATACCAAGAATGGATCAAAGCTTCCATGTATTTAAAGTGTGTCTTACATGATGCAAAAAGACTTTTGTGACACAAGTACTAATATAATGCTTGTAGCGCAATGTCTACCGCTCAACTCACTCAAACAATATATAGTGTATAGTTTAAACCTAAAAAGAACATATTCTACTGTTAAATTTGAATATACCACATTTAACTCTACATCCCTAGATATAACTGCATGCACAACACAAGTAGATAAAATCAAATCAATTAGTCTTCCATGATCAGACAACAGCACACTGCTTTCTTACCTCTAGGCATATATCAATCTTCCTATCCAATAATTTCCAATCTTCCAATTTCCAAGTACTTGTGTCACAAAAGTCTTTTTGCATCATGTAAGACACAGTTTAAATACATGGAAGCTTTGATCTATTCTTGGTATGTATAATTAGAATAATGTAGTGACACATGGGAATTTTAGGATGTAATGGAGCACTGACATTTTAGGATATATATTGAGGGTATTGGTTATGTTTTAAAAACATTGGGGGATTTTTTCTAATTAAGATAAGGCCCCTGATGCATCAAGTAGAATCGGATTATCGCTCGCGCATTCGTATTAGCGATCCGGAATCGTACGCGGTCGCGCTATTCAACAACTGAAAAAGCTCGCGCACGGAGCCGTGCTTATCTGACAGCTTTTTACTGGCGATCTTGCATTAAAAGTCACTGTTGCATTAAAAGTCACTGTGTGCACGAGCGCGATGTTGCGGGCCTGACATCGAACAACTTTTTTTTTTTTATTCTCAATAAAGTAACAAGCGCGCACACATTCTTTTGCTGCTACGTATATGTGTGTGTGCCTATTGTGAAGGCTGGAATCCGGCTGGCAGTGAGGCGAGTGTACGCGCACACTCGAGTCCGGACCACGGTAATCCGCGATCGATGGCCGCGCGTACTTTCGCGCTTCCAGCGAGCGCGGATTTTATTGATGAATCAAGGCCAAGGTGTTGAACTTTTATGTTCAAGCTTCACCACATATGCTGTTCGGTGATGTAAGATGGTACTCGTCTAATGATATGGGGTTGTAACACATAGAGGGTTTAAATACAATTATATGAGATTATATTTTTAATTATCACTATATATGGCAACTGGTTTATTGGTAGGAGGCCATAGGATATAGAATACAATTCCTATGAGAATATATTTCAATTAAGGAATTGAATTGTCTTTAGTGATTTAGTTGAGAAATCTGCTTGGTGATGTCTGCCTACCGGTGTCTCTGAATCTACCTCTCCACATGCCATTCAGCCTGAACTTATAAAGGGAGTTTTTGAACATTTATGATTAATTTTCGAAATGTGATATGCGATTAAAAGAAAAAGTATTTATTACCTTTTAGCTAAATTGATAAAAATTGAATGATTTTACTTATGAAATGTACAAATTTTGTTAAAATACTGTTTTTAGATAAATTGTTCCTCTTGAAGAAGTGGACTAGCTCCACGAAACGCGTTGAGGAGTTTCACACACATGTGATCTGCATGAATTGGAGACAAATTGTTTGTACAACTGTTTTTAATTTTTATATTAAAGTTCATGATGTTTTATATAGAATAAAAATCCAAAATCTCTCAATTTTCTTTTATAATTGGATAATTTTTGGAGCATCTCATTCACAAATTTAAACTTGTATAAGATTTGCTTTTAAAGTCACGTTATTCTCCTTCTTATTTCCAAAGGTTTTTTTCTCTACCCCTTATGTTAATGCGAGTACTCTGGCGTGGATTTGTAATGGCTATTTTTTTTACATGCAAGACAGTGTGCTCAGAGGTTGTGCGCTGCTCTATGTAGTCAATAAGCAAAATCTGTTTTTCCACTTTCACACATATTTCCTTTCTTTCAGATCATGTCTGGGTCTGCTGTTTTTTGTTGTAAGTGCCTAAACAACCCTGATTCATTTTCTTATATCTGTGGCAGTTTCACCATTCCCAGTCAAGGGGCGAACATTACCACATTTGTAGAGCAAGCCTATTTGGCATATTTCAAAATTAAACTCGTTGATCAAGATAAGTCTTGGGCCCCTCTTAAGGTGTGCAAACAGTGTGTCAGGGATTTATGAATGTGGACAAAGGGAACACGTGATAAGATGCCATTTGGTATACCTATGGTTTGGCGAGAGCCAGGAGATCATTTCAGTAACTGTTACTTTTGTATAGTGAAAACATCAGGATATGACAAGAAAACTAAATGTAACAGAGTATCCTAGTCTACCATCGGCTATACGACCAGCAGTTCATTCAGATGAAATCCCAGTGCCGGATTTCGTTACACTACCCTCTCTTGAAGAACATGATTATGGTGATGAACTAGGTGACAACAATGATGAAGAGTTTGAAATGTGGCACGTGATTTGGGAATTTTGAAGAAGGTTTCAGAATTCCTAGCATCAAGACTGCGTGAGAAAAACTTACTTAAAAAAGGAATGAAGGTATCGTACTTTCGAACCAGAGAAATTGCATTTCTGAAGTACCTTAGAACTGACAAAGGCTTTGTGTATTGTCATAACATACCTGGTTTAACGGAGGAATTGGGAATTTAAATCTTTAACTCAACTGAATGGCGACTATACAACGATAGCTCAAAGCGGAGCTTAAAATGTGTCCTCCTTCACAATGGCAATATATTTGGGTCAGTCCCAATTGGCCATTCAGTTTCTCTTTGTGAAGAATATACAGACATAAAGAGAGTCATTGATTTGTTGAAATATCACCCACACAATTGGGCCATCTGTGTTGACCTTAAAATGGTATGCTTCCTTCTCGGTCAGCAACATGGATACACCAAGTATCCCTGTTATCTGTGCATGTGGGACAGCAGAGCTCATCAGAGGCAATGGGTGAAAAGGAATTGGCCTCCAAAATCTGCCCTAAAAACCAGGTGATCCAAACATTCTACATGAGCCACTTGTTGATAGAAAGAATAATATATTCCCGCCTCTGCACATGAAACGGGGTCTGATGAAGCAGTTCAGTAAAGCTTTGCCAACTGAAGGAGACTTTTTCAAGTACCTCATGTACCGCATTTCCTAGCCTGTCATTTGAAAAAAAAAAGGCCGGTGTGTTTGATGGTCCACAGATTCGGCAGCTCGTCAAAGATGAACATTTCATCAGGACAATGTCAGAAGTCGAAAATAATGCTTGGTTATCATTCAAAGCTATTGTTAAGGACTTTCTTGTAAACACACGAGCAAGTAATTAAACAGAAATTGTCCACAAACTCTTGGAGAGCTACAAAATGCTTGGTTGTATTATGAGCATCAAGGCACATTTTCTGCATAGCTATCTTTCTAACTTCCCGGAAAACCTTGGTGCAGTCAGTGATGAGCAAGGTGAACGATTCCACCAAGATTTGAAGGTCATGGAAGGATGGTATCAGGGTAGATGGGATGTACATATGATGGCTGACTATTGTTGGAGCATCTCGCGGGATCGTCTGGACACTCTGAACACTCCAGGAAAAGCTATAAGCATAAATTATTACCTTAACCGCTTACCTGATTAATTTTCCAATGTTTTACTGTAAAAAAATGTCATTGAGTAACATCCTTTGTATGAACACAAGAAATTTAAATAAACAGTACCTTCAATTTATTATTTCATTATTTTTTCTCTGTATGTAAAATTTGTATGTTTTTTTTACAAAAATGGAGGGTACCCTGTATCATAAAAACTGGATGTGATAGCTAAAACTAGGGTCATTTCTAGATTTACCACCCAAAAATTTGTAAGTGTAGGATCTAATTCAACAAAAAATGCGTTCCTCAGTGTAATGATCATTGGTAGTTTGTTCTATTCAGTCTATTTTTCTACTAAAAATGTCATAAACATCAAACTGTACCAGTCTGCTGTGTTCCCAAATTATTTTTCATTGATGAGAACAAAGGCATTTATTAAACAGACTACCTTAAAGAGTTTCTATCACTAGCTGAACCATTTCTCTATCAATAAATAATACAAAGCACGTTCTCAGTATGACAGCTTTTTTTTTCTGAGCAATGGCAGTAAAACCATCTTACAATGATAAATAAGGGTCAGACAAATAAACTGTTTGTATTAGTGTGCTTTCAAATGTAAAAACAAAGATTATACTACATAAAAAAATAAATAAAAATATAAAGTCAACAAAGATTAGCCTATAAATACCTCTGCCCTGAAATATATTACTAAAGCATTCAGAAAATTATTGCTGTTAATGTTCAGTGTTGAGTTATATTCTGCATAAAAAACTGAATCTGTTCAATCTGTTAGTTTAGAATTGTATGCACTTACAACCACCCAATTGCCAAATAAAAACACCAATCACAAGAAAAGCATTTTGGTTAGGTTCACATATGTGGTGAGGTTGCAGTGCATTTATCATTTCCTCATGCCAGGAACTGCTGCCTCTCAGAAGACACTACATGGTACTTTTCTTTGTTAGATAGTGAAGATTCATCTGATGGCTGTAGTATTGCTGGATAACAAAGATCGAACGCTGTGCCTAGTTTAATTAAGCTCTCCATGGCTGGAGAGGATACACTTTCATCAGTGAAGTTGAGTGATACAGCAAACCTGGAATGGATCTGGTCCTGGATTCAAAACATTTCCTAGCACATAGCTCGACTTTGAATTAATCCATTCCAGGTTTGCTGGATCATCCAGCTTTACTGATGAAAGTATATGCTCTCCAGCCTAGGCCTACTGTGTCTAACTCCTGTCTCCCCTACCACGTGCAATGATTTTACCAGTAGGGTTAGTTCTTTACTTTTGGGTAAGGAGAATGACACACGTGCCAACAAAAGAAACCATAGTGTTTTGGGGGATGCTGGATTGACTGCAGAATATTGGAGATTCTGACAACACCCACAGCATTGCAAGATAGCCAAGATTCAATACACGGACTGCAGGATAGGTAAGTATTAGCCATTTACATTATTGTAATAGCAGCTGTTTCAGTGTCTTGTTCTGTATATATGGGCATAGAATAGATCATGCCATTGTTAAAGGCCCACTGGAATTTTTGAAAATGTTTATTCAATTTGAGACTAGGAGAGAATTTGGAGATGTCTTCTGCCAACATTAGTATATTTTTTAAATGTTTGTGCACAGGGAAGAAGGGTGAAAAAACAAAACAAACAGAAATTATTGTGGATTTTTTGGATTGCTAAAATGTTTGTGAAAAGGAACCTGAAAAGGATAGAAAGGTAATTGCTGCTACTGATTACTCAATTTTGATGGTATGCTATGGAATTGTAATCCTTATCCCTGTTTCATTACAAAGTGGCAATATCCTGGAACAACAAAATTAATGTGTAGTGCTAAAACATTTTTTCATACTTTTTCCATACTCGTTTTAGATAATTGGTGATATAGTCAAGATCTGGATAACATCTGCAAATACAAGTCAGCAATGGCATCTCCTATTTATCATGGCCAGTTCACCATGTCATCCAGCTGGTTCTCAAAAGGGTAATGTGCCAAACTAAATTATTGTCAGTTGTTGAATGCAATTTATTAAGCACAAACAAATAAAATCAATACATAAAAATGTACATATATTGCATAGAACATAACAGTTTTTACCCTCATAATTAATGTGGTGTCTCCAGAAACCTAGATCCAAAACGGGGGTCTCATTTAGGGCAACAACACCATAATCTTATTCTCAACATGTTTCACAGAGCAAAGTCTGCTTCTTCCGGAGATTAGAGGGTAAGTATTATATGTTAAATTATAATTAAAATAACTTCACCCAAGCAGAGGCCCTGCAACCAGAACAACAGCACAAGCGTAGTCATAGCATGGCACAGGAGAGCAACAGTGTATCAAAGGGTAGTCTTGAAAAAATGGAATTCTTATAAAAAGCAGACCTTCAGTCTTGTAACTGTGTACTCAGTAATTGTTATTTCTAAAGACTTCCAGTGAACAGTTTCTACTTCTTTTTAGTGTGTTGCAGCTCCTCATCTGCAGACCAGCAGGGATAACATCTATTGAAAAAGTTTTCCTACTGGTAGTTCATCATTAAATACATGGTCTCTGCTTCCTGCTTCCTGCTTCTCCGGTTCTACACATTATTACTTTACTTCTCTTCTTTACAATTAAAGTCTATAAATTGGGTGACTCAATTGGCCGATTGATAGCAACATTATAGGCTACCATTGCTGACTTATCCTATGAAAATGTTAGATGGCAGGCCTTCTTGCTGACCACCTGGCATCAATGCAACGAGCTGCTGACCCAGATGAAATGTGTATATATGTGCCTTTTTTTCTAACTTTCCTGGTTACCATGCTAATTTTTTTGTCAGTAAATCAGAAAGAAAACAGTAAATTCGCTAGAAAACAGAAAGAGGTTAACAATGGCAGACACTTTTTTACTTATAACATACTGACTTTAATATGAAGGTGTTTTGGGTCTATTTATTTATTTTTTATTAGTTTATACATTTTTAAAGTGTGGTTATATATTTATTTACATGTATTTACCTTTATAATTAAAATAAACATAATTATCATAATGATGTAGTAAAGTGTTCATCACGGGGTCTTTAATGGAATACTTACAGGGTCCTGTTTAAGTTTGACATTACATTATCAAGGGCAGTCACAAGACAAGAAAATTGGATATTCAAAGTTAGCGCAATTTCAATTTATTTTTTTATAACATTCTTTATTTTAGAAAAGTTTTACATATACAAATTACAATAACAAAAACTGAGAAAAAGGGAAACAGGTATAACATACAAAAACAGTGAATCGCACATTTTACAGAGAACATAGAAAAATCCCGGTGAGGTTAGACAAATAGCATCAAATCAGCAATAGGTTTTACAAACATGAAAATGCCTCAAGATAGGGACTGGTCTGCCATATGGAATCACACAGTAAAGGCTGGTTCTGATCATGATCATAACAACATTAAATTGAAAGAGTCAGGTCCAGATGGTGCTTAAACTCCTGAGTTTCTCAGTAGTAAATCCAGCTACCCCACATAGTATTGAATTTGTCTTGGCTGTAAGATCCTCCATCAGCATTATATTGTTTACCCTGTGAAGCCACTTACCCACAGCTAGAATATTCTTTGACTTCCAGAACAAAGGAATACATGAATTAGCTGCCACAATAAGATGTCCAAGAATAGTGCTTTTGTAGGCCTTTTCTGAGATTACATTATGGTGTAGCAGGAAAAACCTGTGATCCCACGGTATGTTGTAAGGCTTTCTGCATGAGTGGCCTCACCTGTTCCCAGTAGGGACGCAGTAGTGGGCACGACCAGAAACTGCCAACCCCCCCCCCCCACTCCTTTGGCTCGAAATAGAAGGCCGATTCTATGACCCTTCTTACCCCAAATAAAACAGAATATCTTGGAGTGCAACGATTTAAAAAAAATAGGTTGATAAAAATATTGGTAAGGCTTGGAGAAGGTATAGGATTCTCGACAACACATTCATTTTAATAGCCTGAATGCGATAGAGTCAGGGAAGACCAGCGATCCAAGTCTTTAGTAAAGGTGGCAAGTATTGGGGCAAAATTTTAGGTATAAAGTTGTGATAGGCCTGTCAGGATCAAGGTCCTCAATTACCTAATTGCTTAACCTTCCCTCTTAAAGGAAAAAGAGCTGTTGAGGGCCGCCGACTTAGAATAGTTAATTTTAAAATAAGGCACGGTACCATATTCCTGTATTGTCTCAATGAGGTTTGGTAGAGATGTGGCTGAATTGGTGCTGATAAAAAGAAGGTCATCTGCATAAGCTTCCACCTTATGCTCACAACCATCTAACATTGGGCCCTGAATATCTGGGTTTGAGCAAATTGCTGCTAATGGGGGCTCCGGGGATAGGATAAAAATGAGAGGAGACAAGGGACAGGCCTGTCTAGTGCCATTGGTGATAGTAAAGGGCGATGACACTTTGTAATTGACTCTAACAGATGCAGAAGAGATGAATATATAGACTTATTCCATTCCATCATTTTTTCACCTAGACCCATGACTTGGAGCGGGCAGAACAAAAAATCCCAATCAACCCTGTCAAAAGCTTTTTCTGCATCGGTCAAGAGCAACATGGAGGGTCTACCTGAGGATACAGTCCCATGGATAACATTAATGGCCCTGATCGTATTATCACTTGCTACCCTAGAAGGGATGTACCCCACCTGGTCAAAATGTACAAGATCATTGGTATGTCTTTGAAATCTGTTGGCCAAGATTTTTGTGAAAAGTTTAAGATCCTGATTTAAAAGTGAGATAGGTCTGTAGCTACTGCAGGCCGAGGGATCTTTATCTTCCTTGGGGATCACAGTATATAAAGCCCTTAAAGTGTCATTTGATAAAGAACCCCCTCCGGTCAATGAATTTAATGCGTCTACAAAATGAGGGGCTAGATTCTCTTAGAACTTCTTATAATAAGGGAGCGACAATCCGTTTGGGCCCAGAGCCTTCCATGATTTGGTTTGTTTTAGAGCTGTCTGAAATTTCCAATTCCGATCGAGCCGATTGGGACAAACAGGGTAGGTAAAGCCCCCTAAATATCGTTGGATACATTCCAAAACGAGAATTGCGTGCAGCTTCAGTCAGATGATGTTGTTTCAAATTGTACAGGGAGGCATAGTAATCTCAAAGTTTTGCAGCTATCTCCTTCACCTGGTAAATCTTACCCCCCTATTAGTAGAAAGGAAGGGTACATGTGTGCGTGCTCGGAGTCCTCTCAGTGCCCTCGCCAACAACCTGCCACACTTATCACCATGCTCATATTAGGTCCGCCAGCACTTAATGAGAGCCGCTTTAGCCTTACCTAAACACAATGAGGTCAACTTTTGGCGCAACAGGGTTAATTCAGCTCCCATCTGTTTATGTAACAGGCGTTAATTGCTTATTTCTAACTCCTGTAAACGTTTAGGAGTGGAAGAGATCTCAGCCTGTTTTTCCCTCCTAATTCTGGCACCATGCTTTATGATATGCCCCCTAACTACCGCCTTATGGGCCTTCCAAACCACAGTTTGGGCGCACTCTGGAGTCACATTTAGTTTGAAATAACTTTTTATTTTGGAGGACAACTCCGCAACCAACACAGGATCAGCCAGGAGGGACTCATTCAACTTACAGTGCCAGGATTTAGGAGAAGTGTAAGCCAGGTGCAATGTGAGGAGAACTGGTCTGAAAACGCAATATTCCCTATACTGCACTCCAGCACCAGATCGGCACATTTGAGCTAAAAATGATCCATTCTAGAATACATCCGGTGCGGTTGGGAAAAGAATGTATAATCTCTCCCAGTCGGATCCGTCAGACATCAACTAATTGTTGTTGTTGGATACAATGTTTCAATTGATCAGAATGCCAAATACTAGACGATAGCGCCGCACTGGATGTATCCAAATCATTATCATGGGCAAAGTTAAAGTCTCCCTCACATAGCAGCAAACCTTCAGCAAATTCACCCAGTTTCTCAAGCATTTCTTTCAGAAAACGCTTTTGATATACTTGGGGGGTATAGATGGATGCAAAGTCACTAGTCGTTCCTCTAATATCCCCTTTACAAATAGCATTCTATTCGCAGAATCTTTATACATGTCAATCAAATGCCATTTAACTGAACCAGAAATTAAGACTGACACACCTCCCGATATAAAGTCAGCCGAGCCACAATAATAACCGATCGGGTATTTCTTATTGGAAAGTTTGGGGATTTTTCCTGGAGTAGTGCCACCTGGACCTGAAGCTTCGCCAGCTCAAACAATAATGCTGGACATTCAGTCCCTAACATTAAACGTCACTAATTTAATGCAATCCATAGAAAAACATAAAAATCACCACAGAACACACTTGTTTTTTGTAAGGTTCTTGGGGAATGGGACCTAAGTTGGGGTAGGAACGTGGACAGGAATGAGATAAGTCCCAAGAACAAAAATAGAAAAAAGTGTGGGAGGGTTAGGAACACTAGGGGTAATCAAGGCACTGAAAGGTGTCAAAACTCAGATATCCTAAGAGGCCTAAGTGGGGGAGAAAACACTCTGCAATGGCATGGGCAGGGCTCCACATCCCGCCCCCCACTCACAACCAAGTGCAAACATTAAAAGTTGAAAGTTGTCACTTTACCTAGACATACATTTCTGGGTCACTGTTTCTCTGCATTCAAATGCAGCAACAGGACAGTAAAGGTGCATTTTGCTGAAAAACTGTAGCATGAAAAACAACAATTCACACTTCTTTTTGACCTTCACCAGAGTGTGTATCTCCCTCCATCACATCATTTTTGTTTGCATCAATAAAGGATACTTGGATTACAAGTTACAGGCGTTTGGATTGGTTCAGCTATCTGTCAGAAGTGATCAAACTGTAAATCTTTGCTGTCTGTGAGGCAGGTATCAGGAACCTCAGGTAGAAAGTCACAAATACGTGAACTGAAATCAGAATAGTCAAAAAGGAGTGATTATCCCAGCAACCTGCTGCGCAGCATTACCTTCAATCATGCTTGTGTCCACCATTACACTATCGCATGTGGACGCCCCTGATAAGCTTCCCATACCTAACAGAGAATGTTAAGCTGTTTACTTGGTCTAGGAGGTCGACATTAAGTGACAAACTCATTGAGACCCATGCAAGAGTGGAAGAATTAAAAGTTGAGAAATATTTTACAGAAAAAAGAATGCACTTGAAACAGCAAGCTGCCCTCATGGAGAAGCAAGCTGCTCTTCTTGAAGCTGAAAAGGCATGGCAAGCTGCCCTAATGGAGAAGCTAGAAAAAGAGGCAGAAGAAGCTGCTGCCTCAGCAAAATTAAAGGTCCTTGAACAAGCTCTGGGGGAAGGTCCTGAGTCAAGCAGTTTTATCCCATCAGAACAGGAAGATCCAACCGACCTCATCAGTTAGTGCGTGTTTAAAGACAATACTTACAATAACGCAGAATCAACTCCCTATTCTCCTATTAGGACCACTGTTCAAACACTAGACATTGAGACCGAACTGCAGATGCCTGCAATAATTCAAATTCACCTCATAGGTGCGCCCACACAGCCAAAGACAATATCGCCTATCATGGAGAAGGTGACTTCCAGCAGCAAGATACATTTCAAACTGCAGCCAGCAGAAACCTTAGAGACTAAACCACAGCTAAACCCGACTGCAACACCATATAATCCTGGTACACATCACCCTTATACATCAGAGAACTTATACTGCCAACATGCTCAACAAATAATACGGTAACGAGGAGTGATAGATCAGACCTGTCTGACTTCGCCAGGTATATGATTCAGCAGGAGCTCATTAACATCAGTTTGACGACTGCCCAGAGAACTACAGGGCCTGGAGATTCACCTTCAAGGCTGCAATCGCTGATCTTCACCTTACTGCAAAGGGGGAGCTTGACTTGCTTGTCAAATTGCTGGGCTCAGAGTCTGCAGGTCGTATCAAGAGACTGAGATTAGTACACGTGGACTATCCAGACGCTGGTCTTGTCGCTGCATGGGAAAGACTTGAGCAAACCTATGGCAGCTCCGAAGCCATAGAAAGCGCCTTGTTTAAAAGATTACAGACTTTCCAAAGAATCACAAGCAAAGACCACGCTAAGCTCCAGGAACTGAGCGATCTGCTATTGGAATTTGAGCTGGCGAAGGCAGAACCTCGTCTGACAGGGATAAGCTAGTTAGACACTGCCCATGGTATTAACCCAGTAGTGTCAAAACTACCATTCAGCTTACAAGAGAGATGGGCAGCTCAAAACTCTATGTATAAAAGAGACTATAATGTGTCGTTCCCCCATTTCTCCTACTTTTGCAGGTTTATTGGTGACCAAGCCCGGACAGAGAATGATCCCAGCTTCAGCTTCAACGAACATAAACTTCCACCTCCATCTTCATCAAGGTATGAACGCACAACAGCCACGCACAGAGACAGACAGACATTGTGCCCCTGATTCATCAAAAAAATCTGCGCTCGCTGGAAGCGCGAAAGTACACGCGGCCTGCGATCGCGGTTTACCGCGGTCCGGACTCGAGTGTGTGCGTACACTCGCCTCCTCACTGCCAGCCGGATTCCTGCCTTGATAATAATGAGCAATAGGGGGCACGAATCTGCCAATTAATGCGATTAGATTTCAGCTGCGCGATTAAGGAGGATCTGTTAAGCTCAATGGTGCGATCATAGCAATTAATTAGCACGCACCTGCTCTCTGTTCTGTGCTTATTTACAGTCCTTTACAGGTCAATTAGAATCTTTAATGCAGTGATTTAAAAATATGCTTTTTTCTTAGCGCACATAAATGTTTAAACCATTTAAACAGCACAAACATTTTTTTTTAGGGCTATGGGTAATATGTTTGCCATTAGAAAGAATGATAGAAGTTCCACTTGCTACATCCTCACCTACTGACACTCCTGGTGGTGGAAATACCGATCCTAACCAACAATGTCTGATCCACAAAAGGCCTCATCCCCTTAAGAAATGTTGTGGGCTCAGAGCAAAGACATTGCCAAAACGTAAGGAGCTACTTAGGAAATTAGGAGTATGCTTTAGGTGCTGTGCCTCTTCAGGCCACCATGCAAAGGACTGTAAGGCTGTTATTAAATGCACTGAATGCAGTAGTGACTGTCATGTTGCAGCCATGCACCCAACCCAACTTCATAACAACTTACAGCAGCCTGCTACATTCAGCCCTGCTTTAAATTATGGTGGGGAGTAACAAAGTGATGCTTCAATTACTACAAACGTTTCCTCCTCATGCACTGAAGTGTGTGGCGAAGACCCAATCCCAAGTGCTATGCTAAGGTATGTCTTGTGAAGGTATACCCAAAAGGGCAGCCAGAGAAGACCATAAGGATGTATGCCATAGTAGATAAACAAAGCAACGGATCTCTGGTAAAACCCAAATTATTTGACATGTTTAACATAAAGGGACATACCACACCATACACCCTAAACACCTACTCTGGTCGTGTAGAGACCATCGGTAGAAGAGCTGATGGGTATATTGTCTCTTCAATCAAGGGAAACACACATTTCTCTACCCACATTATTCAAATGTGACCATTTACATTTAGATACATACATATATAGATACATTGATAGATAGATAGATAGATAGATAGATAGATAGATAGATAGATAGATAGATAAATAGTCAGTCAGTGTGTTACATACACACAGCCAGAGGCAGGGTCCCCTCGCTGACTGCGTGCACAGTATCACACTTGTACTGAGAGACAGACACACAGACGCAGTGTATACTGCAGTATATAGTTTGTATACTGTGGTGCATATTACAAGCGTCACCACTGAAGCAAAGTGCTACATACAAGACACACAGCGCACTTGCATTTTTTGTGTCAATCCCCCCTCCCCCCCAATAAAAAAATCCACTTGCTCTACATATTGACATATACATATAGCATATTAGCTACAAAGTATTTTGCAGGGTGCCAAGCCACATAAGTACCCAGTACCCAGCTGTAGATGCCAGTTAACAAGGCTGTCCATGTCGCATTTTAGAAAGTTACAGCTAGCAGATAGGAAAAGGCAGTCCCCTACAAAGCAATGTCCCCACTAGGTACAGCTTCTACACTGTTCATATAGGTGATGGCCTCAACCACTAATCCCATCCCTGCTCCGTCTCAGGGCCCACCGCCTCTTCCTCCCAGTACCCAGCTCTAGATGCCAGTTAACAATGTCATCCACACTTCTCAGGGCCCACCGCCACCTCCTCCTGCTTTCACTGATGCTGCCGCCTGCCCAGTACCCAACTCTAGATGCCAGTTACTAATGCCCTCCAAACTTCATCTAAGAGCCCACCGCCTCCTTCTTCTGCTGTTACTGATGCTGCTGCTTTCCCAGTACCCTACTCTAGATGCCAGTTACTAATACCGTCCACACTTTGTTCCAGAGCCCACCACCTCTTCATCCTGCTGTTACTGCCGCCGCCTGTACCCAGTACCCAGCTGTAGATGCCAGTTAACCAGGCAGTCCATGTCGCATTTTAGAAAAACGCAAACCTTATCAAATCAGAGTTGTATTTGATTCCAGTGCCAAACACCAGGGAGTGTCTCTAAATGACATCCTCTTGACGGACCGGCGCCCCACCATCACACCGGGATCATCTGATCGCCGCTGGAGCGCGGGGCAAAGGTAAGGGGGGCTTCTAAAGTTACCCCGAGTGTGACTCGGGATTATCGCTTTTTGCATGTAAAAGCCACCCCGAGTCACACTCGGGATTACCGCTAGGGGGGTTAATTTAGGGTCAGCCAAATCACTTGTGCAGAGGAGTCCGGGTCTGCAGTGGAACTTATTAGAGGACACCTTCGGATTTCAGGTCAGTGCTGCAAACAAGGCCAAGCTGGAACAGCAATACCAGAATCCATATATCATTCCTGGCTGTCATCATATTGTCGTTCTGCTTATAAGGCACTATTACGAAAAGGTGGCACACCAAGGCAGACACTTCACCAAGGGTGCTATAAGAGCTGCAGGTTACTGGATTGTAGGGACCAAAAGACAGATCACGGCGATACTGCATAGTTGTGTAAAATGTAAGAGATTAAGAGGAAGATATCAGCATTACCAAAAGTCAGACTTGCCAGCTGGTAGGTCAAGTACAGAATCTCCCTTCACCCATGTGGGCTTAGACGTTTTTGGACCATGGATGGTAACAGCATGAAGAAGCCGAGGAGGTCAAGCAAACAGCAAAAGATGGGCAGTGTTATTCACTTGCATGAGTGTTCGGACAGTACACATCGAGGTCGTAGAGTCTATGGATGCATGTAGCTTTATCAATGCTCTAAGACGGTTCCTTGCCATGAGGGGACCTTTTAAGACCCGACTGTGGAACTAATTTTGCCGGAGCTTGCCGAGAACTGCAGTTACCTTCAAAGCCAGTCTAGGACTACTTGGCTGACAATGGGTATACGTGGGTTTTCAACCCCCCCTTATGCCTCCCACATGGGCGGTTCATGGAGAGAATGATAGGAGTTGCTCGCAGGATACTGGATTCCATGTTGATGGACTTAAACTCTACAAGGCTAACGCGCAAAACTTTAACCACCTTCATAGGAGAGGTGCCATTATTAACTTCATACCTTTCATACCAGTGTCTACAGATCCAGAGTCACCAACTAATCTCACCCCAGCGACTCTGCTTACCCAGAAGTTTGGACCTATACCCACTCCACCTGGAGACTTTACAAAAGCTAATTCATACCACAGTCAATGGAAATGTGTGCAACGCCTGGTAAATTGTTTCTGGAATCGGTGGAAGAAGGAGTACTTACTCTTCCTCAACCTCGAAGGAAATGGCAGGGCCCTACTCCCAACCTACGGATTAGAGATGTTGTACTAATGAAAGATCAACAAGCCCAAATAATTGATTGGTTTATGGGTCTCTTCACAAAACAGCTTTCCCAGCAAGGATTGAAAGGTGCGCATGGAGGAAGTGAGAGTCACAAGACTAGGAACTGTGAAGACCTTTATCAGACCTATTACTAATGTCAAGAACAATTACTTGAACTCATTACAGAATTATTCCAGTACCATCCATTTTAACAGTATTAATGTTTGCATTATATGCATTTCTTGTTTCAGGTTCCACGAATACGACAAACTATTGTCACATAACATCCGTTATATTAAAAATAGTGGCATTACAATGCCAGACAGGGAGTGTTTTACCCCAGCTAAGGTTTGAATAGTGATTTATAGTGTTGTTGTTCGAATATGGCCGTTCAAATTCGGGTCGACCCGACTTGAATTTTGTTGGATTTGATGCCCCGAACTTGACCCTCCCACAATGCCTAGGGACCTCTCCCATGATGCCTAGGGCCCTCCAATAAAAGCAGGGATGATCCCCTCCATGTTTGTTGTGGCAGGCAGCCGATTGGCTGTCTGTCACTGCATGCCACACAGGCAGCCATTGGCCTATATAAGGCCAGGGGGTGCCTACATTTACCAGTCCTGACAGAGATTTGCTAGCGTCACAACCTTTCTGTGCAGCTTGGCTTGCTTTGTCAAAGTATAAAAAAAGTGCTTTACTTAGACTGTGTAACACTCACACTATTAGTCAGATAGAATGTTGGATTGTACTGTATTGGTGCAGTGCTGAAATTTACTGTACTCAGGTAGAGTGTTTCACTGTTAGCCAGATAGATAGATACATAGATACATAGATAGATACATTGATAGATAGACAGGTAAATAGTCAGTCAGTGTGTTACATACACGCAGCCAGAGGCAGGGTAAAACAATACAGATATTTCATTCTGATACCACTTGCAATCTATCAAAATAAAAACATTTCTGTATTTCTGTAAAAAAATACAGATATTTTATTCTGATACCACTTGCTATCCATCAAAATAAACAGAAAAATGTCTGTATTTCTGTAAAAAAATACAGACATTTAATTCTGATACCACTTGCTATCTATCAAAAAAAAACAGAAAAATGTCGGTATTTCTGTAAAAAAATACAGATATTTAATTCTGATACCACCTGCTATCAAAATAAACAGAAACATTTCTGTATTTCTGTAAAAAAATACAGATATTTAATTCTGAAAGCACTTGCAATCTATCAAAATAAATATAAAAATTGCTGTATTTCTGTAAAAAAATACAGATGTTTAATTCTGATATCACTTGCTATCTATCAAAATAAACAGAAAAGTTTCTGTATTTCTGTAAAAAAATACAGATATTTAATTCTGATACCACTTGCTATCTATCAAAATAAACTGACAAATTTCTGTAAAAAGAATACAGATATTTTATTCTGATACCACTTGCAATCTATCAAAATGAACAGAAAATTTTCTGTATTTCTGTAAAAAAATACAGATATTTAATTCTGATACCACTTGTTATACCACTAATAAACAAAAAAATTTCTGTATTTCTGTAAAACAAATACAGATATTTCATTCTAATCCTACTTGCTATCTATCAAAAAAGCCAGAAAAACTTCTGTATTTCTGTAAAAAAAATACAGATATTTATTTTTGATACCACTTGCTATCTATCCAAAATGACAGAAAATGTTATGTATTTCTCTACTAAAAATACAAATATTTAATTATGAATCACAGCTCCATTACAACTGATATAGACCTCAAAGTAGATAAAGGCAGAGGGCCCTGAGGGAGGTGCTCAGTAAAATAAATTAGCCAGTTACACAGCTCCATTGCAAGTTATAGACCTCAGAGACAGAGTAGAGGTAGAGGGCCACGAGGGGGAGGAGTAGAAGGAGATGCAGAAGGCTGTGAACGTGCTCTTCTCATCAAGGTGTCAGCAGGCCGTGCAGCAGTTGACAACTAATTACCGTATTTTTCGGACCATAGGACGCTCCGGACTATAAGACGCACCAGGTTTTCCGCACAAGGGAAAACAAGAAAAAAAAAAATTGATTTGATTTCCCCTGAGATCCAGCGTGCGG
>NC_092871.1:34239499-34350560 GCF_032062135.1 Pyxicephalus adspersus
CTGCTGAGTGTCATTGGCAATTGCTGCACGACTGGCAGCTTGCTTCCGCCGAAAAAAAGCCTGAATAGTTGGCTTAGACAACCTCTACTGCTGCTGCCACCCATGCCGCCTAGGGCAGTTGTTTGGCTCCCATGGCTGGTGGAACTGCTATAGGGATCCCTGCTGCTGCTGCTGGCAGCCGGAAAGGCTGAGCACAAGTCCCTAACAAGCACTTCTTGGTAGTGCTGCATTTTAGGTCCCCTGTATTGGGGCAAGATGAGTTGTTGTATCTCAGGCTTGTAACGTGGATCCAGTAATGTAGCAGTCCAAAAGTCATCAGTCTTTTTTTTTATGTGTTGTATGCGCAGATCTGGCTATGCACTCCTGCATGAAGGCTGTCATGTGGCTCAAAGTTCCCACAGCTGAGGTAATTCTGGACCCACACTCCCCACAGCTGAGGTAATTCTGGACCCACATTCCTGTGGGTCGAACAGCAGCACAGGGTCGTCCTCCTCCTCCGCCTGGTTTTGCCATCCACGGAACATGCCGCCTTGTGTTTGGGTGGATGGATGCCATGTACCTTCAATATCCTCCTCTGCCCCTTTCTCCCCTTCTCCTCCTTTTCCTGGCTTTGTGGTGCACTATGCCTAGTAGGCACGCATGTCCGAGATGATGTTTGAAACGGCATCTCTTGATGCAGTGTCCGCTCTGTGTCGTGTCCGAGATCCACCATCATCTGTTCCAGCAGGCATATGATGGGGATGGTGTCACTAACACAGGCCTGATCTCTGCTGATCATCCTGGTGGCCTCTTCAAAAGGTGACAATACAGTGCACAAGTCCTTAATTTGCAGCCACTCCGCAGGACTGAAGAAAGGTAGTGTAGGTATACGTCTGAAACTAACAGACTCTGCTACGTAATCCACTAACGCTTTCTGTTATTCAGCCAGCTGCTGCAGCATGTAAAAGGTGGAATTCCAAAGTGTGGCCACATCACAAATTAACCAGTCCACTGGCAGTTTGAGATTTCGCTGTAAATCCACCAATCTGGCACTGGCTGTGTATGACCTGGCGGAAATGCGCTGACAACTTTCTGGCCTTCAGCAACAGCGGCTGGAAGCCTAGGTAATTCCTAAGGAAGCGCTGTACTATCAGGTTCATGATGTGAGCCAGGCAAGGTACGTGTGTGAGTTTCCCACAACGCAGGGCTGCCAGCAGATTGGCACCGTTGTAACACACGACCTTGCCTGGCTAAAGTCTGTTGGGAGTTAGCCATATGTCCTCCTGCTTTCGCAAGGCACTTTGAGGGGCTGCGCCTGTGTGGCTGAGGAAACCCAGGCTTCACAACCTTAGGAGTGCGTGGCAACGTCTGAATTGTGCACTGAAATAGCAAACTGCAGGTCTTTGCTGGCGGTGAACAGATGCTGCCATATGGGAGGTGCTGGGTCTCCACGGCAAAGTGTCCCTGGAGGAAGAGGTTGAGGCACAAGAGTCAAAGGAGGAGGTGGAAGTGGAGGTTGAGGAGAAGATTGCATGGCGATGTGCTCTGTGTGGAGGTAGGTATGCAGGCCTTGCTGCAGCTGCATCTTCCCCTGCTGCCACCAAAGTTACCCAGTGAGCTGTATAAGAAATATATCTTCCCATTCCATGCTTGCTCAACCAACTGTCGGTTGTCAGGTGCACCTTGCCAGAAAATGGAACACATTTTTCTGCAAAATACTGTCGCTAAGGCATACCGTGCTGTGGGTTCGCGCAGAGGAATGCGTAACGGAACGCACTGGAGTCCACCAGCCGGTAAGAGAGCTCTAACGCAATCAGCTGTGCAATTGTCGCATTGATTAGCTTTGTTTTAGGGTCATTTGGGCCATATTTTCTCTTGCGGTCCAGCATCTGGGGGATGGAAGGTTGGATGCTGCTAATGCTTACCCCAGAAAGATTGGACAATGGGGTAGAAGTTGTGGGGGATGGCAATGATGCCTGGTCTTTACCGCTAGCAATGCGACAAACAGCAGCCGATCTGCGTTGCAGCTCCTTCTCACCGCTGGTGGAGCCTGAAAAAGGTAATGCTCGGCTACATGCCCCACACAAATTTCTGGCAGCAGCACGGGTAACTTTGGTGGCAGAAGGAGGAAAGGCAGCGGAGTAAGATCGAGCAGTTTGAGCTTGCTTCTTGGGCGGAGGTGGTTGCACAGAGCTCTGTGCTTTGACCAGGTGTTCCCGCCAGGTTACCAGGTGGTGGGGGGGGGAATCACTCCTTCACCAGCGTATTTATCTCCCTCCATCACATCATTATTGTTTGCATCAATAAAAGATATTTGGATTACAAGACACAGACCATTGGATTGGTTGAGCTATCGGAAGAGATCAAATGATGAATCTTTGCTGTTCTTGAGGCGGGCATCAGAAACCTCAGGTAGGAAGTCATCAATACGAGAACAGTCTCAGAATAGTCTCTCAGGGTTCAAAGGAATGATCCAAAGCAAAACATCATGTGTAGAAGTTCCTGGATTAAAAGAGAAAAATATGAGTCCAATATCATTTTGGGGTGAGTCAGGCAGGTTCCTCTTCTTGAATATGAGCAAGACGGTGTTGGGATCTGCTGGTCTCCGTGCGCCATTGTGGAGCTTGTGGTGGCGCAAAAGGACCTGGCATTGTAGGCCAATCTGATATGGTAGTAGGAGGTAAGTTGAATGTCTCAAGCAATGATGGATCCGCAGCGCAGCGAAAGGTTGCCGTCTTTGTGTGTGGTGAGTTGGAATGGAAAACTCCAGTGGTAAGTGATTTCCTGTTGCCTCAAAATAGAAAGAATAGGCTGCAGTGCCTTGCGTAACATTATTATTATTATTATTATTATTAATAAACAGGATTTATATAGCACCAACATATTACGCAGCGCTGTACATTAAACATTAGCGTATGGTGGGATAAATCCTGCAAGAATTGTATCTCACAGCCTTGAAAAGTGGGAGGTTCCTGTTTCTTCGCAGCTCTCATGATGGATTCTTTGATCGCAAATTAGTGGACCCTGCAAATAACATCCCTTGGCCTGGACAGATCTGGACTTTTAGGGCCCAATGCACGGTGAATTTGATCAGGGTCTATGATAGAATCTGATGGAGCATTCAGTAGTGAGTTAAATATCGCAGTAGCCGCAGCAGCAATTTCAATTTATAACTAATTTAGGGGAGCATTCACTTCACTGAACAGTTTTCAGTTGTTTAAAATGATCCGTAGATTTCTATGAATCCACTGCTAGTTGAGCAGCACTGATCTGTTCAAAATGAAGTCAGCTTTGCTGAAAAATAAAAAAAAAGTCTACTAAAAACATAAGATTAAAAAAACACACCAAGTCAAACAAGGGGGGGGGGGGGAATTACAAAACATTAATTTATCATAATATATACCATCCTAATACACCTCCGCTCTCCCAATGTATGTATGGAGAATGTAAGGTCTTACAGATTTATATCCACTAATCGCCCTACAGGGGGTCGTTAATGAAAACCAGGAAACAGTGTGAGGTTTGTCACTTTCCCATGTTTTCTTATGGAATGCAAGGCAATGTCAAGTAAGTATTCCTTCTATCAGATTCCATTGGTTAAAAAAAACATATTTTTTTCTGATTGTGAACAATCTGTAATCATTTGTATTTTGTTTCTTTTAGGTTTGAAATCTGTCCCAGCTTTCATATTGTTTTCACATGGGGAGGCTGATTCATCAAGCAAAATCAGAAGCTCGCTCGCGCATTCGTATTCGCGATCCGAAATCGTAAGCCGTCACACAATTCAGCAACTGAATGAGCTCGCGGCCGGAGCCGCGCATCTCTGGCAGCTTTACACTGGCGAGCTTGCATTAAAAGTCACTGTTCCCCTAAAAAATCATTCTTTCTAATGGCACACATATTACCCTTAGATCCTCCTTAATCGCACAGCTGAAATCTAATCGCCTTAATTGGCAGATTCGCGACCCCTATTGCTCATTATTATCAAGGCAGGAATCCGGCTGGCAGTGAGGAGGGCGAGTGTACGAGCGCACTCGACTCCGGACCGCGGGAAACCGGCTCGCTGGAAGCGCGAAAGTACACGCGACCAGCGAGCGCGGATTTCATTGATAATTTAGGCCCTAAGAAACAAGTTAGTTTAGTGTGTCATTTCCCCACAGGGCAGCTGTAAAGCAGTGCAGGTACACTTACTCTAAATGTACATCAGGCTCCTTATCTGAGCTTATTACTTGAGGTAAATCCTTAACAGATTTTTTTTTAGTATGTGTATGTTGAGTGGTTGTATGTTTAAATTAAAGAGATTTTTAAAAACAATTTAATTATTTTATGACCAATAATAAATAAAAATTTATACTGTATTTATTTTTTAGTTCCAAAAATGTTCACAGAAATAGACATAGCAGTAGCAAAGCCACAACAAACAAACCTTTTACAATAACAAGGCACCAAGAAACATCCTAAATTCTACTTAAGTACTACCTGAATGTCAGCAATCCCAAGGAAAATGTGTTTTCCAGGAATGTTTTAGCTTATCTGGTATAAAAACATTGTTGTTCACAGAGCTCATCAAACACACAAGTTAATGAGTAATTGCAGTGCTTCAGATATAACACATCAGCCACTTCCTTCAACATGGGGTCCTTCCTAATAGTTCAAACCTGGCATGCAGCCTGAATGGTCAGGACAGGTGGCAATCGAATAGGCGCTTCACCTTTCTTTACCAAGCCAGGCCTTAAAGCGGAACTAAACTAAAAAAAAAACAACACCTTTACTTCTGCAGATCTCTCCATCCCTCTGGAGTTTTTCTGAATTGAGTCCTGTGCCATACTGTAATCTTCTTTTTTCTCCTTCAAGGTACTGCCTAGATCACCAGATCTTGCATTGTACAGGCGCAAGATCGAATGGCATAAACCTGCATTAAAGAGAAAAAAAAAGTGCCAATCTCAGCACATGCGTGAGATCAGCATTTGTTTTCCTTCATTGAAAAAAAAGCTCCTTCTGCGCGTAAAGGAGCAGCCAGAAGCCTCCTGGAATGCGAGACATTCTGTCTTGGCAATAAAGACAGAATGTCACGTATACTTTTCAATACGATCATGCAACCTAGCTGTAAGATGTTTCAAAAGCAGGACATCTTTAATAAGTGCATAAAGGCCAGAAAGTGCATAAAGACTTGGGAGGGGAAGTTGACTTTCAATGCCTTGATGTGAGACATTTGGCTGCTGTTAGGACACGGGAAGGTAATTTTTATACCAAGCTTAGAGGGACAGCACCTCTTAACAACATCTGCTCTTCCAAAAAGTTGTGGGAGTTTGTTGAAAGGAACCCCAATACCCTTTAAAAATAATGGTACCAAGATATCTTTCCCCTCCTAAGAGAATAGATAATCATTACCCAGAAAGAGTTAAAAAAATGCAAAGAGTTAAAAAAACACAGACGCCAAATAAAAAGTCTTTTAAACGACAACACAACACAAATATACCTAAGTTGTTTTTTTATCACCCTAAATAGGTCCAGCATCTACAATGTTAATAGTAAATGCAAATCCATCACCAATAATGAAGACCTGGTGCCTTGGTATTGGCCTACTACTAATAAAAAATGTTCTTGTTGCTAAAAAAAAAAAAAAAAAGAACTAAGCAGAGTTTTTCAAAGATATTCCTGCAGAAAACGATGATTACAGAATGCAATGTGTTATACATTGCAAGGAATTATAGCTGATATGCCTGCAATGTGGCAATGTGCCTGGGTTCATTCTTTACAACTCGGCTTCCTAAAACACAATATACAGCAATGACTACTGCTGCCAGATAGAGGAAGAAGTAAGAAATAATATGGACAAAAATCATCATCTCACCTAAAATGTATACCTCATTTCATTAATTTTCAGTTTTTAAATACTATTTCTAATCAAAATGTCCATATTAGGATTGTCGAGTTAATTTTACTGCATTACTATTCCATTTATGTCCAACAAACAGAAATAAATGATTTCTGTGATACAAAACAACTGGAAGACTTTGCACGGATCTTTACATCAACATCTAATCCCACTCTCATATATGCAGTATGAAACTCTAAAACATGCAGTTCATTATTTAATAGCCTAATCTGTTTATTTTTTAATATTTTTACAGTTATTACTTATTATGCAGCACATGTAAAATAAACCAGATGCTCTCCAGATGTGAATTACACCTGAAGATCTAGACTGTGATCTTCACAGAGATAAAATCAAACTCTCGACTGCTTCAACCCATCCATCTTTTGCTTTTTAAGATTATGAGCTCTCTGAAGCAGTAACAACCTGGTAGATTTGTGAAGTGGAGGATTGGATTTAGTGCTTAGGGAGGGCTCCTCAAATACCCATGCTCATTCAAGCTGCCCTGGGCATCTGCTTTCAGATGGCTTCTCTGGGCTGTACAGTATACCTTTTATAATCCACTGGCTGGATTTGTTGAGCCATACAACAGATGAAGACAGGCACAATGTAAAGCTCAGCAAATTCAGGTGGCCATTTTCTGCTGTTTCCTGCTGCATACACTGTTGAGTTGTATGCTGTATCTGGTGGGGAGGTTTAACTCTAACCCTGGGGTAAGGGAGCCTGGTGAGGCTCTGCTAACTACAAAGGGTGCCTGGTGTACCACTGTAGCTTTAAAGCCCCCCCTTTTTATTGCACTCATGTGGGGATATTTCCATACATGTGTTGTTGAATTTGACTCAGACCAGAAAATAAGCTGGAATATTTCTCCCATTGGCTTTTAACGAATTTTAGATTAAGCTACCAAATTAACCCAAACTTTGGGGTCAACGTGAAACAGAGGCAAATATGACCAACAGTATATTCTACCATTAAATACAACATATGATATACTTACTAGTGTTGATGTTCGAAATCGGGTTGTCCTTATATTCTACCTGAATATGGCTGTTCAAATTCGGATAGAACTGACCCAAAAAACAAGGTATTCGATGGTAAAAATTTGGAGAAAAAAAGTAAAAAATGTGTTTAAAAAAATAAAAATTAATTTTAAAGTAATTTATTGAATGTGTTTTTTTAACTAACTTTTTTTTACAGGTTTTCCCAGAACATTATGATTCCCCTGGCTGTGCAGCCGTGGGACTCCTCTTGTCATTGCGGGATCTCCGGGCACTATAGGTGATGAATGGGGACTTGTCCCTATTCATCACCTGTAGTGCCCTGTGTTCTTGAATAAAGTTTCTCTATCCAAGAACACATAGTACAGCGCTGCCTGCGTGTTGCCTTGCTGTGCTACTACTATGTGTTCTTGGATAGAGTTTCTCTATCCAAGGACACTGGTCACTACAGGTGATGAGTGGGGACAAGTCCCCATTCATCACCTATAGTTCTTGGATAGAGAAACTCTATCCAACAACACATAGTAGTAGCACAGCGCGGCAACAGCAATTGCGCTGTACTATGGGTTCTTGGATAGAGAAACTCTATCCGAGAACACATACAACTAGTAAAGGGCTGCAAGAGCAATCTGATTGCTCTTGCAGGCCTTAAAAGACCCTAAAAAAACCCCAGAACTCTCACACAATTTACTTCAGTGGTGTTCGAATTCAACATTTTATCCCCCGGACAATTTCTCACTATTCGATCGGATAGCTCACTAAATGAATAGTAAGATATTCGACCAACACTAATATTTACATATAATGAGAACTATCTACCCTCCAATACATAGGTCATTATATAGGTCTTCCATAACAATAACCATAATAATAATTTCCTGTTCTCCGTTTTTTGATCTCATTCAAAGCAAATCAGACAGCCATCTTATCAGACTAATAATAAATAACCCAAAGTACAACAGATTCATAACTGGAATACATTACAGTGCTCTGGGATATATTCCAGAAGGGAAAAATAAATCTGCAAAAAAGCAGTCTATGTAATCATAAAATGTACAGATAACACACACTTTTTAAGGCTCATGGATTTGAGGTAGCAGCTCTTCTAAAATATTTGACATATACTACATATTGTTCTATTTTGTAATTCTAGCTTCAAAAGGGTACTAACATTTGCATAACTTTACAATATGAGAATCTATTTTAAAATCATAATGAAGCCCCCTGGCTCGACAACCCCCATCTCAAAGTCAGCTTCATTATGAAGACATGTAACATACTACAAAAAAAAAAAAAAAACTAGCACTATATTATGATAATGTGGCTGAAGAAGATAAACATACATCCTAAAATATTTTCTGCTTTCTGTCTAAATGAATCTTGCAGCAGAATGTACTGATCCCAAAATACAGTGTCGCTGACTGTCCCAATTAGCTTCAATGATTTCTAAAACATAAAATCTCATAGTCTAATTTTCTCATAGTTTTCCGAATGTTACTCACAAATAATAAGAATCACCAGCTGTACAGTTGAAAACAGCTCAGAGCTTAAAAAAACCCCCCAAAAAACCATATATATATATATATATATATATATATTTGTAAATATTAAACTGGTATCTGAATAAATCCCAGTCTGTTCCCATATTTTGAAGTATGAATTTAATATCCAACTATGACTATATATGAAACCCTTTTTACTGATATGAAATGCTGTATAATCTGAAGAGACCTAGTGACATACTGCACCCTTCTCAACCTAAACAAGTCTATGACTAGCTCTTTGTTTAAAGACTTTTAATATGACTGTTTTTTGTGATATGTGATAATACAATAGTGCTTTAAAGGTTTTCTATCTGGTGAAGCCTCACTGGACATGCCTAAATGCTGCACTGTGTCAGATCTACTCTTTCCTTGCAACACTGGCTTTTTGTCCATGTACTGATCACCACTTGCATTTAGTGTCATTAGCATTATTCTGCATTGAGCTGACTACTCCCGTAAATGACACCCTTGAAGTACTTCTTCTTGAGCAATACCTGGCTATAGGTTCCAACTGCATCTTCCTATCTAAAATGCAAAATCCCTTTTATGGGGATTAGACAGGTGCTCCTTGGCAACCTCAAATTCCTAGCCTGGGGGAGGGATGGAATATTTGGCCCACTCATTCTATTCAAAACACTCTGAACCTGGATCCCAAATGAAAATGCAAATCTGAAACACAACAATTACCTGGAGCCTAATTCAAGCCCTGTACCCCCTTTTCCAGGTGAAATTGAGGAAAGGCTGTGAAATCACCTCCAAATCCAACCTTATATTTATCACTATACTACAATTTTTATTTAAAGTTTTCATAGAACAATAGTCATTTTTTACAGGTTACAGTGGATCATATAAAGAACTAAATACAAATTTATTATGAGCAGTTTCTCCTTTATGTTACCGACATTGGATAAAAGGCAGTGAATAACATGTCCATGTTATCAGTTGGGATTTATAGCCCTGGTATGGTGCTGCAATACTTTCAAGATTTTCTATATCTGTGCTTTGTCCATAGAAAACAAATTAACAGGTTAATTTACTGTATGTGGCAGACCCTCTCCACCACCAAGTATACTCATGTTTATTTTGCTTCATTTTCTCAATAAAACAATTAAAAAACCCAGATTACTGGACCACTGCTTGCATACAATAATTGCTTGTTTAGACATCCAGCAATCAATGTATCATATAAGCACCTATACTTTTAAAAGCAAAGTACTTCACTTTACTCAAGTGAGCAAATGACATTGCAGAGGAATAAATAGAAGGTCGGTCAAAATGGATAAAAGAATGGCAGTCCACTGAAACTTCATATAAGGGTTTTTATAAATTTTGCCTGTTTTATCCCTTTGTAATGAGAACAGAGATCTTGTTTTCTGACGACGCATGGTTGGTGACCCAATTAGATAAAGTTCTCACTGGCTGTTCCTAGTGGATCAAGGTCATTCTTCTGAAGATGTGAAGAGTAACTGATTTATACAATACAAGAGAATAAGAAGGAATAAAAAATATGTGGCCCTAGGAATGAGAGATGAAATGGAAATATTGTAAGAGATAAAATGGTCATTACCTCCATTTTATGTTAGATCTCAGTGATATTACAAGGGAATGCTTTGTGACAATGTAGTTGCCTATAAATTGTTCATTTTATTATTCAAATATAGAGTTGAAGAATAAACTGAGCAGCTGTCTGTAAATTAACTTCTAGTATTACATGACTACATGTTGCTTAGAATGGGCACAGTTTACCAAAAGTGCTATTCACTGAGAAAACAGCAGAACAGAAGCTGGGGATTCAGCATCAAGAACCTGGAACTAGAGTAGTTTAAATAGGGCTAGCAGCCAATAGTAGGACAACAGAAGTTCTGTTAAGGCCTGTCCTATGGTAGCTCTTTTCTGATACTGAGAAATTCTTTCTCCCATAGATCACTGAAGTATTATTATGGGTTGATGGGTTGAATTTGAAGTGTACAAAGAGAGATAACACAAAGACTTAAAAGATTTTACTATTTAATAATAAAGACAGATAGATAAAACAATGCAGTAACAGAGTTAAATATAACAAAAATACTTAGCTGCAGAAGTGAGTTGCATCCATCCAAGGAGTCTTCGAAATTAATGGCTTGGCAGATGATCAAAAAACATGTTGCATACAGTTAGTTCTGGTCAAGACTAGTTAATTAGGTATGGCACTGTGTTTTTAAGTACTCAGGAACTAAAACAATGTCCAAACTACTCTAGTTTCAGGTTCTTGATGCTGGATCCTCAGCTTGTGTTCTGCTGTTTTCTCAGTGATATTCCGCCTGTGACTTCCTGGATACTGACTCCAGTTTGACCCTGACTTCACTTGCTGTTTCTCTGGCCTGTTCTGACTTGAATTACCGCGTGCCCTGACCTTGGTCCATCCTGACTATGATAATTGCTAGCCACGTGCCCTGAACTCAGTTCGTCTTGACAACAAGTGTTGCCTAATCCTTGTACCTAATCTTAGGCTGTCCCTACTCTGAAGCTTTCTATTCTGCTTGCTCTTGGTAAGGAGAGCCTGGGGGCCATGACCCAGTGTTCTACCCACAGCAAAATAGCCCATTATCCTCTGGTGATGACTGTGAGACACCTAGATTCTGCGCCCCAGGTAATCTTGTGTCACCTGCCAGGGGTTGTAGCCCTAACAGCCACTCTGGAATAGGAAGTGCGGTACTGGCAGTATCATTCTTTTAAAGTATAGGACAAAAATATCTAAACAAAAGAAAACGAATAAAGCTAAAGTGTTCGAAGAGAGTAGGTTGTAATATTGCAGTATATTATATTTTTGAGCTTTGGTTTAGACACATCTTGCGAGTGAGAAATAAATAGTATTAAGAAAACTCAGTTTTGAAAAGGATGGTATATTGCACCTTGTTTGAGTATTAGAAAATTATTTTGGCACAAAATTTGAGCCCAGAATGTACCAAGTACTATGTACTACTGAATTTCTGAAGACAATTGTAGGATCTACAAAAATTGAAAAAAAAATAGGACATGAGCTGCTTGTTCTGCTAGTCCTTTGTTATTGCACTTGGATAACTGAATACAATGTTGTATTGTAACGAGTGCTATTCTACTAAGACAATATACCAGTATATTGCTATAGTAGAGGAAATTTGAATGGGAAAACCTACAAAACACACAATGAAAGCACAGCTAAGTATGAATTGTCCATAATGTAACAATAGTATAACAGTTTAATTTAAAATGTTTGTCAATGGCTCCCCACAGACATTATTGTTCTAATGCAAAAGATTAGTCAGAAAGAATTAAAATCAATAGGACTTACAGGAATACTAGGAGAACTGACAGTTCTGCAATGTGACTATTAATGACATTTCATATGCCTCTTTTTAAATTGTCACGGTTGTTTCTCTGGAGATCATCTTCAAGAGACTTTATCTGCATAAACAATTTAAATAGGAATCTTAAAGACATTTTGTTGGGAAAGTGGAATCTAAAGTTAAAGAAATCTAAAAACCTGGCAGCCACAACTAAAAAACAAAAATAAACTGGCTAGAGTCCCATTTCGAAATGTGCTGTTAAGCTTAGACAATGGACATCACCATTTCATAAATTTATTAAATGAACCACTTGTCAGCCTTTTCAAATGTATGTCCAGATGATAGTCCAATATCTTATGTTCTAGTAGACAGTGTGTCCAACAGGAAAAAACAAAACAAAAAAGGCCTCCTTTCCAGCACATCACTAAATATTTAGCAGCAGCATCATAAACACTAGGTGTGATTTAATAAAGCTCCCCAAGATTGGAGAGCATAAACAATCATGAGAAAACCTGGATGATCCAAATTTCCTAAAAAATATTCCCTATTAGTTGTCAAAAGTTTTTAATTTTGGACCAAACCTAATATAGGTTTGTTGGATCACCCATGTTCTTCCATGATAGCCTTTCTCGTCGTCTTGAAGAGCTTTAATAAATCAGCCACAATATAGGAAATTCTCCTGCCCTGTCAGAGCAATGTAATTTTAGAAGACATACTCTACTGCTCATTCAAAATGCTTATGATTACATCTTTGAGATGTAGAAATCAACCCACCTAGGGAAGCATAAACCAAAATCTAAGACTAGTCCTACAATTAGGTTGGAAAATTATGATGGGCTTAGTATTACAAGGATATAAATTCAGAGGATGAAACATCTTAAAGAGCAATTAGAATACTGAAAGGAACCATAAATAATAAAAATTAACCTTAGCTCAGGAAATTAGATAAAATGGTGGTCAGATAATTTGGAAACACTCAGGAACACAAACAATATTATACAGTGAAGAAGGAAAGAAGGAAAGTTCCTATAAAGGAAAGATTGAAAACTTGAAACTGTAGTACAGGGGTGTCAAATTCAAAAACACAGAGAGACGAAATTCAAAACTTAAACCAAGTCGCGGGCCCAGCTTAAAATTTATTGAAAAAATTTTCTTTCTCATTAGATATAAAACATTTTCATATGGAAACAAAGAGGTTTTGCTTAACATTCAATCTGGAATAAGCCTATAATAGAACCTAAGAATTTTTTAAACATTTTTACTGCATGATAATGTAAAACAAAATGAATTGCTGCATTTATTTGGTTTCACATTGCATTCTCTGGGACAATTCTCTGGCTTACCTGTCAGTATAAACTCTGTGGGGTCCACGCATAGGCTGCTGTTCAATAGACACAAGTGATGCTGCCACAATTCCTGGCATTACTTGCGTCTATAAAATGTGGGACCACGCATAGGCAGGCTGCTGGTCTAGAGACCCGAGTGATGCCGGAAATTGTAGTAGCGGCAACTTAAAATGAATTGCAGCTGGCCCGCTGGTACTACGGATTGCTGTAGTGGTAGTAAATCTGTCTAAGTGCAGTAGTAAATCTGTCCCTGAGGTGGTGATAATGGGGCTAGAGGCCTAATGTAGGTAATTGATCCTACGCTTATCATTTTTTGGTTTATAATACCTTTAGAAAAATTAACACAGCTCTGCTAGTTAATAGTTATTTATTACCTAACATGTTTGTAAAAAAAGGCTGCTCTAGTTGGGCATGAAAATACATAAAATACAAGGGTTTCCTGGAACAAAAGAAATGTCAGTGAAGTAGATGTAAATGATAGATGAATGTGATGACAGATAAAAAATGTATTAGTGACATGCAAGGAATAAGAATGTATAAAAAGTTAGAGTAGCAGACTGTGAAGATTACTATATACAAAGGGATATCTAGGCAAAAGAGAAGAAAAATCATTTGGAAAAGATGAAAGGAAAGAAAAGCGCAAGCAGATTGTGAAAAAAAAAGTCTAGGACAGATGGTTCAGATACAGAGAGGAATAAAAGCAAATTAGGAAAGTGATTGTAAAGGCAGCAGGATGGCTAACTGTTACAAATCAAAACAAAGGGTAAAATTTTGTGTTGAAGAATGCCCAATAGTAAGGGAAGTGAAAAATTAAAGAAGAATAAAGATGTTGAATTGAAAAAATATAAAGAAATATTAGAGCAAAAACAAAAATCATGGTTAAAAAGAAGAAAAAAATGAAGATGATGTCTTGGGACTGTGGAAAAGCAATCTTTGTTTTTGTGCATAAAAAGAGAGCTAATGTTTAATGTACAAAAAGGAGGGTATGGGCTTTTTAGTATATTATGCAAGGTCTTTATAGAAAAATTATACCTTATGTAAATTTTGACATAGGTGACTACCGCTGTGATTTCAGAGAGAACAGATGGCATTTGTATCATTATTTTACACATTAAAAATGTATTCCATTAAATATTCATTAAACTAAATGCATAGAAAAATGGTATGGATACTGTACGAATCTCCATATCATATTTGTTGGATTGAACAAGCATTTAACGGTCAACTGTTAATAGATGATCATAATTTCTCCAAAAATAAAATACCAGTGATACTGGTTTGGGAAACTAGGCTTACAGACATGAACACAAAAGACCCTAGTGTTAACAAATGCAAAAGTTGAAATATTTACAGGTGAATAAAAGGTTACATAGTAAGTCAGCTTGAAAAAGGACACAAGTCCATCAAGTTCAACTTCCCAGTTTTATATCTGGGAAGTAAACATATCCCAGATATTAAACCCTATAACCATAGTTGATCCAGAGGAAGGCAAAAAAAGCCCTTGGTACAATTTCCTTCAACAGGGGAAAAAATTTATTCCTGATTCCACGAGGCAATCGGATGTTTCCTGGATCAACAGATTCTGTTATCTTTAATTTAAAGCCTTAAAACACAGGTATATTCTGTGCTTCTAGAAAAGCATCCAGCTTATTCTTAAAGCAATCTATAGTAGTTGCTAAAACTACTTCCTGAGGGAGCCTTTTCCACTTTTTCATAGACCTTACAGTGAAGAATCCCTTCCTTATCCGGAGCTTAAACTTTTTCTTTTTCTTTTTCTCCAGACGCAAAGAGTGCCCTTGTTCTTTGTAAAGATCCTAAAGTGAATAATTGGAAAGAGAGTTCTTCATATGGACAATGTATATATTTATACAGGGTGATCATAGGGTGATTATAGACATCCTGTATGTACTTAATTCCATTACATAGTTTGGTGTCATCTAAAACACAGAAATGGTACTTTTAATTCCTAACTCTATATCATTTATAAAGATGTTAAACAGTAAAGGTACCTTTAGACCAGGGGTGGGCAAACTTTTTTAGTCACCACAATCTGAAATAAAAATTGACAGAGGGGCGGACCATTAGGAGAGTGGAAATGGGTATGCCATCATGCCGCCACCGAACATGATGTCATGATGGCATAACTCCGCCCACTCTCCCATCGCAGGTCTGAGCCTGCGATGGAAGAGGGGGCGGTTTGTGTGCAGTGACAGCCCGCCCACTCTCCGATCACGGGCTCTGAGCTTGCGATGGGAGAGTGGGCGTGTTGTGCTCAGCAAGAGGCTGACTGTGAAGTAATCTACAAAAGGGATCCAGGCTGAGGAGAGAGCCAGAGGGATCCATGTTGAGAGAGCGACAGAGGAATCCAAGCTGAGAAGAGAGTCAGAGGGATCCATGTTGAGAGAGACAGAGGAATCCAGGCTGAGAGAGAGCCAGAGGGATCTATGTCAGAGAGAGAGGAACTGCTCAGCGGAGAGGCTCAGGGCAGAGGATCAGCCATTGTGTGGCAGGCCGGAGGGACCTAGGAGGCAGCCTAGTTAGTTCCCAGCGCTGTGGAGGAACAGAGCTCTGCCTTGCACCAAGAAAGTATGGAATGTGAATGGAACATGTTTTGTTTTATTTAAAGACTGCTTTTGACTGGTTTTGTTTTAAACTGCTGTACTTTTGAGGTAGTTAGAGAGGGACTACTACAGTGAGCGTATTTAGTTGCTCAGCCGAGCTTTTTTGCTTTGTGTGTTAAAGTGCTATTAAATAGACAGGCAGGAGCCTGGTTTCAACTGCAACTTTAAAGTCTGCTGCCTGTCTCTCTGATATCTTTTGACCCGTTGTTACGGGTGATCTCACAGTATACTATATCAACTGCTATTCCACTGTCTACCTGTTTACTTACTTCCTCATAAAAAGAGAGTAAATTTGTTTGACAACTTTGGTCTTTCTTGAAGCTATGCTGACTTGTAATATTATTTTCTAGAGAGTTCTTTAAAAAACTCTCTTGGACCTTTCCAAATATGGACATGAAAGTAACCGGTCTGTAGTTACTTGGTAATGACTTTATAACTGATTTATAACTGATAAATGGAAAACGAGGAAAATTCATACAACTACCATTATCCAATTTTATCAGAAAAGATAATGTTAGATTTTTTGGACTTAGTTTTTTTTATGTGATGATGATGGAGGAAAAAAAAGATATAAAAGATTTATTTGCCATATCCAGGAAAAAGATGGATTTTTCAGTGATTGAAGTCCTGCCACCCACTCTATGTCATATACTAACCTTTCACAATATTTTACAAAGGTTATAGAAGACACCTTTAAATTTTTATTTTGAAAACATTTTTTTTAATATTGAAAATCTGAATTGCAGACAATGTTCATGTTATATACTTATTTTTAATTCTTTTTATTTAAAAGATGTATTGTTACATAACAATATACAGAATAAGGTTACAATAATGAGCAGAAACTGAGTATATAAACATGAAGAGGGTGTATAAACAATCCATTAAACAGAAATATATAATAATTTTATTTGCAAAAAAATATTATAGCCCATCTCCAAACAAATAGCTAACTACATGAAACAAATACTATATTTAGTAGATCAGCAGTCTCCAACCGGTGGTCCGCGAGAAAATTTTGGTGGTCCGCGGCTCTGGCTGGTGCCTCCCCAAGAGGGGTCAGGAGAGGGACTCTGTTGGTGTGGCGTACCGGTCAGAGACACGGACCACGTCCCCCGTACAAATACTAGGCTCAGGTAAGTGGGCAGGCTGTGTCCCTGGAATGGTAGAGTGGGTGGGGTTATGTCATTATGACATCACTACAGGGGGGTCAGAGATAGACATGGTAATGCTGCCCCCCAATTGCCTTTGCTGTTCACGAGGAGAATAGATGACATATACAAAGAGGGGCTTTTTTGGCACACTATAATACAAATTTACTTGGTAATGTGAAACAGCACAGTAACAGCTTAGCAATCAAGGGAGATACCCCCGAAAAGCGTTGGACACAGAGACAACCACATTTAACCTGATACCTTAAAGCCGACAAGTTCAGGTATTGAGCTTAACTAGTACTGCTCTAGTATCTCTGTTGATTATTAAGCTCTTACTGTGCTGTTTCACATTACCAAGTAAACTTAAATTATAGCGTAACAAAAAAGCCCCTGCCAAAGTTGAATTATAGCGTGCCAAAAAAGGACTGATGTCACCATGAGAGAGTGGGCATGTGATAAAACATGGTGAGTCAAGCTTAGAGCAGAGAAAAGACTCTGCACTGGTATGATGTTTGAGGTGCCTCTGCCATATTGGTACCTATAGGTATGTACCTTTTGTGTCATAATATAAATCAAATGAATGACTGAGCTGAATTTCAAATGCTTCACAGATAAAAGAGGTTATTTATCTATAAAATAGCTCTGTATTTAGTTATTCGCTTGGGGATCAGCTTTTCTCAAAACTTGATATTTTCCTGGTGGAGTGGTAACTGGTAAATGTTTTTTTAATTAAGAGACTTAATTTTCTGTGGTATGGAAAAACACAGCTTGTAATATTTGTGTTTGCAAAATCACATAAAAATCACATAGATCCACTCAACCAATTCTTTGTTAGTCGCTGTGCACTGCACTGCAAAGTACTGCAACAAGCCATCCCTTGAACACATTGTGCTCTGAGGGCAAAAGCTGGAATGATCAATGTGCTTCATGATCTGATCAATGTGTCTGCAATTACTAGGTGAGTATTGTTTTCCGAATGTATGACTAATCATCTTTGTTATTGTAAAGATTTATGGCAGCAGGAAGTCACTTGCGGCTGAAATCTCCATGCTTAATTTTTCTTTTCTTGTACAGAGGAAAAAGAGAAAAAAAAAAAGCCAGCTGAAGAAGAAAATTCTCCATAGCAGTGAAAACAAAAAAAAAATAATTAGCTGTACTTTGCGTATATAATCAAATGAGTACTCTTAGAAACTGAGAGACACAGCTTATCGTCCACTTCAGTTGTCTTTTTGTGCTAAGACAGAAAAGCAAACGATGCAGAAATTAAAGAATATTGATGCCATAAAGTGTGATGAAGCCTCTGCAATTAAAGTGATCTTTTTAGTTAAAGAAAAAAACTCTCAATTTACTGCAATATGCAATAGTAGATTAAGTGGTCTTTAGGTTTAAGTCGCTTCCCAAAGTTTGGCCTAACCATGATTTATAGCACATTTCAGGGTCTTTCAAGCTTTTTGCTAAGATGTAATAGATGTAATATTGTTATGTTATATTTATTTACAGCTCATGATCTGCATCAGCCTTTTTTACCAGGACCATTTTTAATCATCTATATCATAAAATTCATCAATATTCTGTGTTTGCTCTTCACACTTTTACTTCTGCAACTACAGTTCTTACTGTACTATACCTAGAAACAAGAGAGCAAATGTTGAATTCACTAAAAATTCACCAAAACACACTAGTTCAAGTGGAAAATATTATAGATACACTTCTAAAGTAAACCTGTACAACTCCAAGCACATACCTATCTTCTCCTGCCTCACTGTCCTACAGACCTATCATTACATTTTGACATTATATAAATGGGTGGCTATCCATTTTATATAATAAAAAAATGTTTTTATTTAATATTTTTAAATTTTTTTGGGGGGGGAGATCTTCTCTTCTTCCAACTCTTTTTGTGCATGCCTAAGATCAGGCACTGGGTTATCAGGGGCTTTGTGAAAAAAAAAATGATGGCTTCTTTTGAGCATGCGCAGAAGGCACCTTTTCTTTAAAAGGTAAAAAAAATTTACCGATCTCACGCAGATTTTTCCAACCTACGTCACCCAATCTTGCGCCTGGGTTGTGTGATGTAGGAAGAACTAGGAAGAAGAGGCAAAGATAGCGGTGCCCGGCGGAGACAGATACTGGGAGGATGCGGGACCCGATGGAAGAGACCTCTGGATCGATCGACTGCGCTGCAGGATGGAAGGTAAGTATTTATTTTTTTGTTTTGGCCATTTTTCAGTTTAATTCCTCTTTAACTAACAACATATTATCTTCAAATACCCTGTCCTTGAAAATCCTCAATCGTCTCAATTCATCTGTAACATTGCATTCACACTCTACAGACAACAAAAAGACAACAAAATGTAAATACAGTACATGTGATTTGACTGAGTACATTGAAATGCTAATGCATGCATGCTTTTCTCTTTTGCTTTAGATTTTCAAAATTACTGATTAGACCTCAGGCTAAAACACTGTGCAGACATTCTCAGAGCTACAGTGGTGTTATCTATACTATTTTATTATTTTGTGTTATTGAAAGGACAAAGGAGAAAAACATAGAAAGCTTTCACAAGAAAACATACCAAAATGAATAGAAAAATGATTTTTAGATTGTTTTGTTAGTTAATGATAAAACAATGAAAGCTTATAATATAGTTGCTCATAGAAACAGGTCAAAATAGATCATTCACTCATGGTTATTCAGTAAACTAGGACATCATTGGGGTGGAAGGGGTATTTGTTAGGAAGACTTTAAAATCAAAGAAATTAAATATGGAAAATCTGTGTGCATGTAAAGGAAAGTCAAATCCAATACTGTATTATTGTACATTGCATAGATTTCTGTTGACACCGACCCTCTACTTCTTGTGACATTTCCAGTCAAGAAGGGCAGATATATGTACAGTAGGAGAAATCAGAAATGTTGCTAGTCACAGATTCTGCAGGCTGCTCTGTAAGGAGAATTTGTTTAGCTGTGTTAGTCCTCGAGATTTATTGGGATCGGAGTCAATAATTATCCTAGGTTGCACCTAAATCCTAGGCTGCATGCCTAACACAGTCTATTTCAGGTTGTTAAAATCCCATGATGTTAAAAACTACAGCAAAGATTCCACAGTTTAATTAAGTTTACATTGGTGCAATAGAGCATGCAGGAGTACTTGCTTTTGTCAAAATATAAACGGTCATAATATTTTCCACTAGAAATCAACCCGTTTATTTACTAGCTACTACACTAACTCTTTAGGCATTTACTTGAACTGGCAAGAAAATGGAGTGGGAGGGCTTCAAGGCTCTAAAGCTCCCTCTCTATAGTAGTAAACTGACTTTGCCGACAGCTTTACTGCTCCCTATACTTGATTTAGGCATACTTTAAGTTAGGATCTGTGACAGTAGGGAGGGTGGGAGCATCAAATTTGATTTAGGGCCCTATGAACTGTACTTATGCCTTTGCTGCCTGGCTATGCAGTTCAGCTTTTAGATAGATATAATAAATAGATAAATGCTGGAAGTAAAAAACTGTTAAAATCAATCAATCAATTACAATCTTATTAAAAATTAGTTTAATGCTAACAACCCAGTGATAATATTGTTGCTAATATTGACAGCTTTTAAAGAAAACTAACCACATCCCTTTTAGTCACTATTTCTTAGGGCATGTCCATTCAACCCTGAAACCTGCATACTTTTAAATGCTGAATTATAAAAAAAAACATCCTCCCCAAATTTTCTTGAGAATGTTTATTTTCTCTAAAAGTTGCCCATTTGCAGTTGTGCCTCACAACACTTAAACTGAATATGATAACATATTTAGCAACACTGTACCATTGGATATACTATGTAAGATAGCTCTATATAAAATACTGAATGCATACTATATAGAATGTGATAGCAACTTTCTATTATTATAGATTTTATAGGAAGATTGCACCTACTATCTTCATTATATTCTACTGTATACTTTTATTTTATCCTACAGTTCACTTCCCCTGGCCTCTATCTGAGAATGAAATAATGCTGTCCATGATAAGTAAGAAACATTCTATTTACCTATGAGGTGTGTTTAGAACAGCATTTTATTTGAAATCACTGTAACAATTACTTTTAAACTACAGAGAAGCTTGTTGGGAACACCTAAATGTGATTCCTTTTGTATTATCCCTATATCTTTTCTCCACTGTATTTGATATTAATTAGACTCTACAACATACTGTATTTATGTTATTAGTGCTATATTCTAACAGGTGTTGTAACTGAATTATTAAATGTTATCATTTGGATGTCAGATGCTCAATCTATTTTGTTTTTGTACTTATCTTTATTAGTAGGGATGATACAATAATATATTTGAATTTAATATGCTAAGAAAAAGTAAAACCATGTAAAACAATTAAACTGTTATTAATTTGGTTTATGTGGAGGTAATTTATGCGTCTCTGATAATTCAAGCATCAGTGAAAAACAGCCAAAATCACACAACAACAAATCTGCAAAAATATGGTGTAATTTATTAAAGCTCTGCAAAGCTGGAAAGGATACACTTTCAACAGTGAAGCTGGGTTATCCAGCAAACCTGGAATGGTTTTGAAGAAATCCATTTGAGGTTTGCTGGATCATTCAGCTTTACTGATGAAAGTGCATCCTCTCCAGCCTTAGAGAGCATTATTAAATGAAGCCCATAAAGCAAACATACATACTTCATGCAGATTGTGCCCAGTCTGAGCCGTTAGCTCTCCAATGAATTGTAGAAGTGGCACAACATTTGAACACATTGAACACAGTTTTAAATTCCAATGCTATTCTTCTGAAAAAAAGTAGTAGTCCATGATACAGGCAGTTGGAAAGGTAAGTAATTAAAGTCTTCTTTTGCAGGGTAATTGTTTGGGCGCCCAAATTTATGATGCGGTCACGTCACTTTATTGTCTAAACTTAACCAATAAAATACATCTTAACCAATACACATAATCCTGTGTTCCTCCTTCCCCTAAGCTAAACTTATCCACCTTTACCCTCCAAAGGTTTATTTATTATTTATTTATGTATTTCTGCCTTCACTGGTCCCACTCTTTGTTTTCATCCAGCACCATTCCTGGCCTATAGAGATTTTTTTAGGGCTGGTACATATTTTAATTAAGACAGATACTAACAGCCAGTTAAGCTCATTGACATGCTTGCTCATGGATAATTTTTTTTCTTACATGTAGTGTTAAAATGTATTGCTTGTATTACATGTGCTGCATACGCTGTCCTAAATAACATGGATGTACCACTGAATAGCTTTATTCTTCATCAAGAGAACATTAGCTTCAGTCAAGCCAAGGATTTTGTCATCCTAAAGCTGCCACCTTATTATTGTGGAACCTCAGCTGTATTTGATATTTGCCACTTCAAGCTTGGCAATGTAATTCTATTAACTTCAGCTGCTAAAACCAAACCTTAAAATCAAGAAAAGCAAAAAAGGAAATGCACACATTAGCATGGTTGGAAGCGAGGAATGTTAGACTAACAGCTGTTGTGGTAAATGTGTTTATCTCCAAGAGGGAAGAAGTGTCAATAAGAAAGTATCTTCATGTACATAACTCCAATTACTGAGCAACATCTGTGACCTAACAATTATGGATGCCAACACAACAAATATCTAGGTAAGTGAATTACTGTAACTGAACCACAGAAGTGGTAAACAATGCAATTCACTTTCCTCATTTTCCAGTTAATTTCCTTTGTGACTCTAAAATAAAGGAAAGTAGGAAAGCATGTACATTTTATAGCAAAATACAACATTTTTTTCCTCTGTTTTCTTGTGTTCTTCCAGTGCCAACAAAAGAAATAAATATGACAAACCAAAGCATTTGTAATTGCAACAATTTTCTGGGAGAAGTGGTGCAAGGTTGTCAATATGTTTGGCCATAACTGTGTGTACTTTATTTACTAAATCAACCTAAACTAATTTTTTGCAGGGGATCGCTTGTTCATTGTCCTAGCAAGAGGAACAGTTATATGCTACAATGGATCTCTCAGAGGTGACTCCAAGGTTTCCTGAGTAAATCTCTGAGTTTAATACCAGAGTAGATACATTGTGTCATACATTTTATTCACTAGATCAGGTATTATTATCCTTTATATGGTATTATCACTTTCATTGGTAAGAAAGAACTTCAGAGCAACATCAGAATTGATATTATTGATTTAAAAGTCTAGAAGACTGACTGTTAGTTGGCGAGTTAGGATAATAATTTGGGGGTCTGAAAAGAAATTGCCAGGCCAGCAGGAAAGCAATTGTTTTCTAAAACTAGACAGTGGAATTTATTGTCTGCTTCAGGATGAATCACAATTGTATAAATTCCTGCCTTTTTTTATAGCAAACCGGATTTAAGATCAACTCACAGAATATTTGGCCAAGAAACAGGAATGCAAACCAGATATTACAACAGATCAGCTTTAAAAATAGTTCATACTAATGTTACCCCACACATCCTAATATCTGTAATTTGTGTCATTTAAGCCTAAGCATGTGGACAAATTGTTTATCCAAGGAACAAACTGGATTTAGGCTTACTGTCCGGTCAGCAGAAACTCGGGGAAGCTATCATGAATTCATGGAGTCCATAACTACAATTACAAATGTAATTTATTTCCAAACAACATTTTAGTCATATAAAAGGTCTGGGGTCTTATTGTGGTTGCTCAGTTGTATGTAAAAACTCCAGGGGATTTTTCTCAATGTAGCTCTCCATTTACCCCTTAGCATGAGATTATATGCTGAATAAAAATTCCTACAGTGCAATCGCATCATAACACAGACACCACTGAACACTGTATTTCATTGTAATATATGATGTCCTCTGAGCAGTGCAAGAGGTCAAGTATTTGCTGCAACAAAAAAATGCACCTTTGGAAGCTTTAGACAATTCTAAATAACACCTGGATCTCATTTACCAACACCTCATCAACATGATTACATTTAATAGAAGAAAACTAATTTAAAATAGGATGATATATATTATAAATAATATAATTTTTAAAGTCATGCTTCTGTGTTTCTCGCACAGTTGGTATGTTGCATGTTAGTATATGATACCAAAAGGCACCAGAGTTTGGACTGTATAAGGCAATTGGGGCTTCAACCTGGTAACCACAGTGATGTAAAGGGCCCCATTTGACCTTCTACCAAAACAATTACAGTTTAATTTAACATAGGCTTTTTCCCTTTTAGGATAATGGAACACTTGTAGCTTTGAGATTGTCCATTTATTTCTATAATTTTGGTTCTCAAGCCCTCAGACAGTTCTTTGCTCTTCTTTCTTTTCTCCATGCTCATTGTGTTACACACAGACCTTCAAATATAAGAGACCTGGAAAAGTGCTCTAAATTCCAGTAGACGGATGTAAAAGATTGATTGTTAAAGAAAGCAATTAACATAGGTTATTTCTTCTGAAGGGTGTGCTACCGAGTTTAGGGTACCAAAATTTGTGTCCAGGCCATTTTTGAAGTTTTTGACATTTGTTTTTCTCTGCTTTTTTTGAGTTCCAAAGCCAAAAAAGAAATAACCATGACAATACCAAAGCATTTGTAATTGCAACCATTTTCTGGGAGAAGTGGTACATTTTCTGACATAAATCCAAAGGTTACAAGATTTTTGGTCATGACTGTATTTTTACTATTTATTATTTACTACTAGTAAATAAAATTAAATGAAGTCGATGTTTCCTTGTGGAAGAGAAACTGTGTTAACCAGTGTTAAAACCCAAGTATTTGCAATGAAATAGTTTGAAAATATTTTGAGACGTGAAAAGGTAATTAAGGTAACATCTTTAATCAACTTTGCTAATTGAACATTCTCCCACTGGAAAAAAGAATCACAAGATGTTTGTATGCTACACAGACCTCCAACATTGCATGACAGCACCATTGAAATTCCAAACAAATTGCCTAAGGTGTAAAAAAGTATGCTGCCTAAAGGCAAAACATTTTTGTTCTTTTTCTGATTAGGTATGGCAGTTTAATATTGCTCTCTTGGACTTCAGGAAAATTCTAGTTTTATTGGGCTTCCAGTTGCTTTTCCTTGACCCCAATCTCCCTTGATCTATGGATAGACTCCTTACAAGTTAATGTTAAATTACTAATACCCAGGAAAACCAGATATGGTTCAAGACCAGCATTTTAAAGCAGCAAGACTTTAGTCTGGTTCAGTGGGGTACATCAGATTAAAATCAGAATAGTTGTTTTCTGCTGCAAATTAATGGTCATAAAAAAAAATTTTCAGATGCAGTCTAAAGCTGCGTACACACGTCCAATTTTTATCGTTGGAAATGAACGACGAACGAACGACGAGCGACCGATTAGCCAAAAATCGTTCGTAAAAAAAATAAACCAACGACGCCGACGAACAAGGATAGTCATTGGAAATGAACGACCGGACCGGTGGATCCGATTGGATGACGATCGTTCACCATCTAACGTGTGTACGGTCGTTCAGTGATCGTGCATGTTCTGAGCATGCGCGATGAACGAACGTTCGATACAGGCTGTATTGTGTATATGAGTGTGTGTGTATATATACAGTTGTTGAATAGCGCGATCGCGCACGATTCCGGATCGCTAATACGAATGCGCGACCGATAATCCGATTTTGCTTGATGAATCAGGGGCACTGTCTTTGCCACTTCCTTCCATTTCTGGTCCATTGCCTCGAGTTTGGCTATTAATTCTTTTTTTTGTGAAACAACATCTGTGTAGAAATAAAAAGAAGAATAATAACTACACATATATTGTGTATATATCAAAAACATATTTGAACTATATCTAAAAATAATGTATTTTTCATATTTAGAAAATTATATATTTTTTCTTATTAACCAAATTTTGTTAATTTTGTTTAAATTGTTTTGTTTTAATAAAGGTTATTTATTGTTATTTATACTATTTAATTAGCACTTTGTTACATGCACCTTGTTAAATAAAATGTATCTTTTGGTTATGAAGCAAATGTGTCATTTGGTTTTAATGATTGTATGGGGCCCCTACCTTCATGTACTCATCTTTCAAGCAGTCGATAATTGCTGCACATGTCTCAGGGATGATATGACCCATTGCTTGTGGTGAGATCCCAGTGGAGAACTTCATGTCCTGCAGAGATCTTCCAGTGGCAAGGTATCTCAGGGTTGGCGATCAACCTCTGCTCAGGTGAAATGGACTTCCTCATGAAGGTATCTTGTTTCTGCAGAAAAGGTGTAACTGCAGAAAGTAATTGCTGGAAACAGACATCTGACATACGAAGATAATTCTTGTAGTCATCTGGGAATGAGTGGCCCAGTTCCCGTAGCAGATTCTCATGTGAAATGTTGTCTCGGTCCAACAACCAATCCTTACACCACATTCGCCGCTTCTTCTCAACGTCCTCCTCCTCAGCACTAAGCAGACATATCAAAGCAAGAGCTGCTTTCTTCTTCCTTGAGAACACTTTGAAGGGCATATTGCACAGAGGGACAAAGGAACAGTGTGGTGAATGTCATTAGTTTGATCCGATCGTTCGTACACAGTATTCACTTCCTGTGGTGCACGTCACTTCCTGTATCGTTCAAACGATCGCATCTATCGTGTGTACAATATCTTTGAACGATCGTGACGTTATCTGTATGTACAGGATCGGTACTATACGATCGTTCGCAGATATCGCGCAGGATCGTTCGCCGTTCGTTTACAAACGATAATAATTGGAAGTGTGTACTTCTAAATTTCCAGCAAGTGACATCTGATTTCAACTTCAAAACCACACTTTAGGAAACAAAGCAGACCTACTCATACATTTGGTGGCCCTGCCACATATTCTGTTTCCCTACACAATCTCAATTTATTACAACAATGAATTGCAATATGTGCAAGCTTTAGCAACAATATTCTTTCACTCAACTTTTCTTCAAATACATCTTCATCACTTTACTCACACACAGAAAACCTGTCTCCCTCATGCAGCAGTTCTGTTTTCAAATTCCACTCCTTGCAAGATCACAAAGTTACATGTTGCATTTGTGCTTAACCAGCAAACATTGCCTCTTTTTCACTAAGCCTAATATTTTAGGAACCCTAGTGTTGGCAATGTGGGCAATAATCTTTTTCTTGTTACCTTTGACACATTTTAAAATCCTTGACAGTTTTGGAGAAATACAAAAGATGGACATTTTTCTGCAAACAGTAAAATTAGTCAAACCCAGTATGAGTGTTATAAGCTTTGAAAAATTACACTATTGTATACTCAGCCTTATTTGTTTTATTCTCTAGATATAAATGAACCCTGTCATCACACAGTAACACTTATAAATTAATGTACTAGATTATAAGCTCTTCGGGGCAGGGTCCTCTCCTATATCACTGTCTGTCATTTGCAATATTTATAATAAAAACCACAGCCTATAAAGAATAGCACCTATACTTACCTTTTATACTTACCAATGCCTTCACTTCATTGCTACCCGGCAGGTATTCAAACGGGTTCTGTGACTGCCTGCTCCATGTTGTATTTTCTCTACCTGTAAATACATATATTTGTACATCTCTGTGGATGTTTTACTTAATGCAATTACTTGTAATTGCAGGATAAAAAAATAGAATTTATTCAAATTAGAAAAAAGTGCAAACTCTAAATCATTTTATATATCCTGAACTTGATACCTAAATGTTTTGTGGCATTTGGTTTGGGAATTAGCCTGGCAGGCCTCCTTTTCACAAACATTTCTCAGAATATCTTTCAGTAAAACACCACCTATTGTTCTGGTGCAATGGGAAAGTGCCACCTGCTCAGCCAATTACTGTGATGTGCTCAAGTTGATACTAATGTCTGCTTGTGCAGCTTTAAAGATTATTTTAAAGTCAGAGTGGCTGTATTAAATCCTGGGCAATCTAGTATATGAAAAGTCTATCACAATAATGCTTCTGCTAAGCCACGTTTAAAAAAATGTTTTTGTGCATTTGCATCAATTTAATGGTATTGTTTTTATTTGTTTCCATTTGCAGGTGCTTTTAAATATGACCGATTGACAGCCTAGAGAGTCCCATTTCAGAGCAGATAAGCAGCTAGAGAAAAATTGTACAATGTAACCTTATTATGATAGCTGGATCTACTCAACAGTGCAGGCATTTATGGAATAGAGATGTGTCTTAGAAATATTGTGACTTCATATATTTTAGTTGTAAATTGTACTCAAAAATATAGTGTGATTGTCACTGTTATTACATTGGATTTCTAATAACTTTTAAAGTTGATTCTTTCAACTAAATCAGTTGCTACAAGAACCGTATTATGGGTTTGTAAGGCATACAGATGTGTGAACCTGAAGTATACAGTATGTAAATCAAATCAATATATTCTATATAAGTGTTAACAAGATTTGCTAATTTCACATGTCATTTTTAATGGCCTTGGGGTTCTTTCTCTGACTAGAAATAAAATAAATGTTGGTGTACATAGCAGTTACATAATTTTAGCACTGCCAAGCAAAATTACTAAATATCCCTAATGCAGGAAAAGACAGGGCACAGATGTCAGTACCGGATCAAAGGATTTTATACTGGTGATTTTGATGAAGGTTTTGTCACAACTTCTTATAAGGTTCCTCATAGGGATAGGGGAAACTGCTCTTTTTTAAACTCTTTTAATTAGCCAAAAAAGTGTATTTAAATTCACTAAAAGTTCATAACTATGACCATTCAGATTTCAAAGACAAAATGTATATAAATCTATAGCTGCCAAATTTTCAAGTTACTTTTTCAGTGCTTTCATTAGGACAGGCTTAGATGATTGGTTAGGTGAAAATTTTGGGCTCTGGTTACCAATTATTTGGGAGATATGTCTGAGATTGTTTACAAGATTAAAATTAGGTAAAAAATAAGGAGAAAATAAAAACTTGTTAGGCACTTGGCAAAAAATGATTAAGATTAGGCATAAAATGAGGCAAGTGCAGCCTCCCATCCCATGAGCTGTAAAGTTCCTCAGATAGGTTGCAGGTTCTGCCATATTTGTATCACCCTCCTGCTGAAGTGCCCAAGACAGTTGTTTCATGTGCTTGTACATTCCTTTCGTAAAACTTGTTGACGAATAGGGATGGGATAAATGGAAAATGGAGTGTTTGAAACAGATCAGAGCTAAAGATTTGGTGCACACATTATTGCACCTCTGCAATGTTTATTACCTCAAAACTGTGTTTATAAGTGCAAACTGCTTAAGCACGTGTTATGGTGTAATCCTATTGCAGTCTACTGTACTTCAGGATATACAAGCTGACAATCAGTTTATATATTAACAAGAAGAATGCTAATAGTAGTAGAAAACAGGTAGTAGTAGTACTACAGGGGACAGTTCAGGAATAAGGGTAAATATTGCAGCAATTATATATTTTTATTTTATATTATCTTTTAATTGGTTATGCCTTTTTATTCTAATAGTTTTTTTCTGGAGTTCTTAACTCAATGTTAAACACCATTTAATATACTTAGGTACTCATTTTACAGAAGATACCAACAATTTTTATTTAACTTTTAAATTCAGAATGCATGCCTGTGTTTAAAAATAATCAGAACTGCCTAATTATTTTTAATCTATTTTAATAAATTAATTATTATATCTTCGTATTTCATTTTGTTATATTAATTTCTGCTTCCTGCATTGCTTCCTGTCACCATATTTGTGTGACTTCTTCCACTGCGAAGTCAGTCAATCTGGTTTTGCTCATTTTTAAAACTTTTCTCTAAAGTGAGAATAACATTGCAACATCATTCTTTTCAGCCACTCTAGTGATTCCTTTAAGGGACATGGTAAAATGTCAGCCTTATGTACCGTAATTTATGTGCAGTAAAGCTAGCTTTATTTTTTTAGAATGTAATACAAGAAAAACTGCACCTTACATTTTTACTGTACGTTGCATTTTTATGTCTATATTGCAAGTACACCCCACCAGACTCCTCACCTCTGATGATTGCAATTAAGATCAGTATTAGAGAAAAGCTTTAGATTGGTATGATTGTTTAAAGCAAATTCTATTTTGGGATCCAAATACTTTTACATCTTTTATGGATCTATAGATGATTTCCAATATTATTTAAGTATTCTTTGACAACATTTTAAAGCTTCTTCTCTCTCAAAAGAAATGTCCTTTCCTGTAGCAGATTTAAACCCAGCACAATTTCTTGCTTTTACTCCTGGAATACACAGCTCCTGCTGCAATGTAAGGCCACTAGCACTATATATTTTATCCACTCATCACTATAACGGTGTGCCCAACTTCCCATTCACACACACACAAAAAAAAAAAAACAACAGGGTAAGTATATTACTATTGTTTACAGGGGATGTTTTTTTTTTTATAAGAGTAACTGTGCTGATGGAGTGACTTTTATTTTCAGCATTAGGAAAAGTCAAGTCCTAACATGTGTTTGCATGTCATCAGTAATGTTAATTTTTTACCCTCTATTTAGCCTAATAGGTTTCTAAAAATAAACCAAATCATAACATTTACTCTTTCTTCCTTTACTCTATTATATAATGTTCAATAAATCATATGGAAAAAAAGTAATATTTGAACTAGCAGTAAAAATCGTATCATAGAATATGACATATTCATAATGTACAGCAAAGTTAGTTTCAAATTAAAGAACCCCATGAACAATGTAAAATAATTTAAACACCAAAGGCAGTTTGAATAAATCAAAATTTAAAAAGACATAACTGAAATGTTCACTCATAATAACCTTTTTAAGTTTCAAAGTCAGTATGTCAGTAAGTACAGCTGAACATAAAATAATGGTATGCACCTCAATTGACTCTTATGAACTCATGACACACCTTTGTTTTTTGTTACATTATACTAATTAGTATATTACACCAAACACATAACTAAAATCACTAACACGATTACACGTATCCTTTTTTTAAAAAAAAATACATTTTGTAAGTTTCGTTTTTTCTGTGACCTCGACATTTACAAAACAAAATTGAGCTGTGCCCATCACTGTGCCCAGGTACAAGGTGTTTTTTTAGGCTTCTAACTGCTGGCAACAGGGTCTGATATGCCAAGACCTTTTTGTGTAGCTTTTTATCACTCTCTGTCTGGTCTTCTTTATTAAGATTTCTCCACTAGGACACATATCTGTAAAACGTTGCCTCTAACTAACTGATAAAGATAAGGATGCTTGTCTTTGCAAGCATAAAGGGATGCCATTATTGCCATGTTTCCCAATAAAACACAAGTATTTAAACTTTAAAAAGTTTAGCCAAATATTTATTGGTATAGGTTTTGGAGTTTCGGTGATATCAATTAATGGCAAATAATAAAGAGGCAAGCTTTCCTGCTGACTTAGATCCCTTCTTCTTGTATAAAGCCTGAAGAATGAATGAGTCATCTGAAAACTTACATCTTTAATAAGTTAGCCAATAAAGAGTATCACTCAAACTCCAAATTGTTCTGCATTATTACAACAGTAAAATGGATTAAATGATAATAGTGTAGGAATACCTCACTTAGAGGGTTAAAATGAGAGAGGTAATACCTTCTTTACCATATCTGCATTAAAAATAGTAAGAAAGAAGTTGCTTACATTTAAAATAATATTATATACACTATATATTTTGCTTGTCACGCTTGGGGAGACAGGGCCACTAGGAGGCACTACAGCTTGCACAGAAGTGGTGTGAGCCCTGAGAAGGGCCAAGCGCAGAGTCCAAGCAGTAACCAGGTCTTCTCCAGAGCCTCTAGTAGCGAGGATGTTGTGCTGCTGGTTACTGCCAGGTTGTGGTCCATGAGCATACTAGGGTGGGCAGGATGAAACACGGTACCAAATCACTAGGCAGAAGAATTGTCAAGGAAGGCCAGGGTTGAGGCAGGTAGCAAGCAAGATAGGTCAGGTCACAAGCCAGGGGTCAAATACTAGGAATCCAGAAAATAGACACCGGTGAAACAGGGGCCACCGCAGACATAGAAAACACAGGAGACACTAGAAGCAACAGGAGGCACAGGTGACACAGGGATAACCACAGACAGAGAGGAACACTGGAACAGCACTGAGAACTGTCCGGGAAACAACAGACTGGGCAACAAGTGGTTAACACAGGAGCATGACAGAGAAAGCACTGAATTACCAATCAGGTGTACAGGAAATGCTCAGCAGAGCTAGGGGGCTAGGCACTAGTGGAGACACATTCCACGGGCGTTGAGTGCTGTGTCTGAGCTAGCTAAATAGCCATGTTTGATTGAAAGGCTATATTCTGATTGGCCGGTGGGAGGGGCAATACTGATTAAATCTGGAAGAGAAGATGCACCCGGGTTTAGAACTGCAGGCATGCGCAGGAGAAAGGCACCTGCGGTTTTGAGAAAAGGTAAGAGTGACATTGCTCAAAAAAACTGCATATACCTAAACTGATAAAGGTCAGGCACCTTGTAGAGTCTGTGGATAACTGTACTTAAGGTCACTTCTTTTGTGCCTGGGGGGAGTGGGGGTACCCAGGATCTTAGACACCTTTAATTCTTCAAGTCCAGAAAAAGCATAAACTTCTTACCTTGTTAAGTCATTTATGTGTAATTCGACTATCAAATGCTAAAGATTTGTGGATAGTAGGTCTGGTATTTGACAAAAAAAATATTGAAGGAACAGCTTTGGGTTAGGCAGTGATTGGAAACTGGTACTATCACAAAAAAAATAACAACACTTACTGCTAGAAAGCTGTCGAACCCTCCGCAATCCTAGACGAGTTGATCCCACACTGCCCTATCTTCCCTTCCCCTACTGCTGTTGTATGACTGTAACGAGAAGAAAGTAAATTGATCATATAGGTGGAGGTTGTAACTTTTTAAGAAATTCCCTTTATCTCAGTTTAATTACCACAAGAAAAACAGACACTAAACACACTGCTGTTGGAATAACAAAAAGTCCTGACATATTATTAACCCTTATTCACAACAGAAACAAATAATTGTATTCATATTCCGATTTAATCTCTCTGAAATTCTTGCCGCAGTTGCCTATTTATGGTCATGTGCATCATTTTACTGTGTTCTATTTTAGGGCTACTAATGGGGTTTCATGCAGTGAGACAGAATACTCAATATTCATTGCAGAGCTTTTTTCTAACAGATTTTAACCAATAGAATTCATATAAACTGTTCATGCATTTCAGTACACCACTAAATTAAATGACTAACTGATATAGGGAGAACTGGGTAATAATCTGAAGACATGAAGGCTACTAAGAAGAAAATTAAAAATATATTTATGCATATTGTAACTGGAAATCAGTTCAGTTTCTATAAACTGTAATGTAGCATGCCACACTACTCATGAAATTGAGTTCCAGCTTACATAATGTGCTTAATGACTGATGTATTCCCAATTAGATTTCTACTTTTATATAATACTCACAGCATGTGCCAAGTACTTAAATGTATGATGTCTATGTTGATTAGGATAAAAAACATTTTATTTTTTCAAGGACATAAAATCCTTGGTTGGCACAAAACTTATATTTATTCGGTTTTGTGATGCAGTTGTTAACAGTTATTAATGAAGTCAAAGCAACTATCTATAGGCATTTAAATAAGATCATGTATTCTGCAGTTTTAGAGGTATGGTGATAGACAAGAACAAGAATGCTGTATTGATTAAATTAACCTGGACTGAGATTGATTTTCAACAGTTGCTTAATCAGTGCAAGATATTTAAAAGGCAATGTTTTCTATTTTTTTAATGTACAGAATCTCTCTTGTTGGTTTGTCTGCTCTGTATTCAATATAGGTTACATTATCAACCGTCTTTGATGTGCAAATGCAGCTTATTTTTGCCATGAAAAATTTAAGACTGAGATTAGTCGTGAAATATATTACAGGTGAAGCTAACTTATAGCTTTGCATTTTATCAGCAGTTGACTACCTTCAGTCCGCCAGCACTAGCAAACACTTTACACCTCTCTACCAATGCATTCTTGGCACTACAACCAGTGGGCAAATTTGCCACACAGAATTAATTTGTAACTGTATTATCAGTCCAGTTTTGATGCAATTACTCTTAACTACATTTTTAAATAATTAATTTAAATAAATAGATTTATGCTTATTCCAAATCTAGTTAAAACAAAAACACCAACATTTTTTGCAGTCACTCAAATAAGATGTAAGCCAGAGATGGGTCCTATAATCGGCATCAACGTTCTAGAGGAAAGGGCTAGTAACCAGCAATATTGTTATTACTCTTCAGCAGTGGGGGGTTAATATTCTCAGTATGATGAATACATCTTTTGCATAGCTCTTGTGTAGTGTCTAGTGGGAGAGGCTAATGTAAACTATACTTTACATTCTTCTTGCCAGGAGGCAGCACAAAATGCTGCCTACTTCTGCAAACAGTTGGAACAGAAGTGACACTTGCACTTACATATTCAAGTCATGGAGCAACACATTAATAAATGAAGGAAGTGGGTATTCCTAATCCCTGCCACTAGAAGCAGATAATTGCTTTTGAACACTAATATATCAAATCTCTACTTTGGTATCCTGCAGCTTTATTTGAAAGGGTTTGGGAAGTATGAATTTTAATCAGGCATTCCTACACACCATAATGCATACACAATAACAGACATGAAATTTAGTTACCATTTAAACATTTGATCACAACAGGCTCACACAAATGTGCATATTAAAAAAGAAGAGTTTTAATATAGTTACAAAGTTAGTAATGTGACCTCTTAGCACTATGGTTTTGGGTTTAATTTGCAATTGTCAAATATAGTTGCATAAAGCTAGTATTTCCTTCATGTGATTGCAGTTGCTTTCCTATGCATGATCAGTTTTTTTGTCACAATCCTAACCCAATCCTTCTGATAAAAATATATATAGTCTGCATGGCATGACTATTTTAGGGACATAAGATGTATGAGATATATGCCCCTTTTAGGGTCAAGTATTCATTTCAGCAGTTTAATGTTTTCTGAAAAAGATATCATTGATATAAAACTGGACAAATATATATTAGGAAAAGCAGTTTTGGTAGAAAGACTTATGCAGGTAAAATATATACCCCATACCTGGGGTGCAACAAATAACAAATACCCCCTTTTATATTGTTGGATGATTAGGTGAGTTGTATGTAATCATGTCCCTGTTTCTTTGAGCACTGCAATTCTGTCAGCTACTTGGGTTGATCTACAGGCTTCGGATTATCATTATGCATACTTCAGCCTTATCATTATGCATGCCTGAACTCTGATTACTCCAAACTTCTGCCTCTGCTTGAATCTGATTAAGAGCAAACTGTCTTAACCTTCAGTCAGTGCTACAATTATGTTGTCTGTTTACAAAATGTATTCCTTTCTGACAGTTTACAGCTTTGCTTTGTTGGTCCGTTTCCTTGCCAATGGCCACCAGTAGGCCAGACCTAAGCACCAAAACCCAAAAATCAAATTTTGTATGCCTGGGTGAAGACCAAACACGTATAGACTTAGGAGAGGCAATCCACATAATTATGTAACATTTTTTCAGGCTCCTAGTATATCCAAATGTCCAGGCCCTGACCAGCATTTCTAAAATTGCATTTTATTATTTTTTATTACTAACCTTTATTCTTCAAGCTCCAGAAAAAAATAATTGCAAAAACTTTCTAAAGAATGGAAGGTATAAAAGGCCTCTATGCAGCTGACCCCCAATGTACTGACTTACTATGTCATGGTATACATTGTGCTTTTGTGTGGGGGTTTCCATCTTTATGTCAAATCAGAGCTGCCCCTCCCCAACCCTGACAACTGATGATCTAGTGACTGCTGGGATCATATGCAAAAAAAAAACAGAAGAAAAATTTCTTATGTCAACATGAATCTAGAAACAGTTGCCTTCTCTGGGCTCCACTACCATTTTAAAGGGTAATCTCCAAATAACTTTACTAAAGAATAACTTTAATTCTACTGTTAAAATATAACAGGAAGTTCTTTATTGCAGAAAGGGACTGACAATATCCCTTTTACTATTATTACTGTCTTCTTTTGAGAATATGTTGTCCATCACTGCCGTGACCGAATGAACTCCTTAGTGCATGTGGTTGAGTTAAGCCATCCCAGCTTGGTCAATCAAGATGGCTAACGTTTGAGACATGCAGAAGAAAAGATGCCAGCACCTGCAACAAAATGGTGACAGGTGAGTATATTTATTTATTACAATCAGACAGATAAGGTTATTTTTTGCCTGTCCCTTCTGCAAAAAAAGCCTTTTGCCTATTGTAGGCAGTTTTACTGCATGCTGTTTTTTTCTTCTGAACTTTATGGGATTGTGTTATATGGTTGGTTCAAGCAACAGGAATGGTTGTCAAAGATCCTAACTTTAACAATACCATGTAAATATAAAAGCCTTTATCATTAAAAGGAATAAAGACATTTATGTTTCCTAATGAAAGAGGTGTCTATGATTAAATTATGTTTCAATGTAGTTGTAATTCAAGTGGTACCAATCATTAGCTCTGTTCCTGGGAGTTATTGGTGTATTAATGACTCTCTAGCTATGCAGAAAGAAATGGACAGAAAAAAACATTTAATAATATGAGAGTTTACTTTTGTTTCTTTTAGTATTGAAAACATGTTATATATATATATATATATATATATTGTAACCATTCTGAAAGTTTACTGTACTGTATATTATGTTATTATGCCATTTTATTGAAAAGAGAGATGCAATTGGTGGCTTTATCATAAATGAAGCTAGCAAAAGAATGATAACACTGGGGAACAATTTTGAACCAAGTTTTGTTGACTTAAATTTTTAAGCTTATTTACACCATATAGGTATGCTGATTCTGAAAGTGCAGTTAGTTTTCTTCTTTCTCTACTACTTATATTAATGTGATTACACTAGCCTTGATTTGTATAGGCTATTCATTTACACGCAAGACAGTGTGGTCAGAAGTAGGGATGAGCGAGAAGGCCTCTGACAGTCTCGTGGAAATTTCCTCGAACTTCTGATGGGTCTGCAAAATTTCGGCAAACCGTTTCACAAATTCCATTAAAATCAATGAGCCAACTTTAAACATTATTAGCAAATGCCCGGCAGTACAGGTTAAATGGGGAGAAGTCTCCCTATTCAAAACCTTTAGTGCTCTCTGATTGGCTGAGGAAAGCCTTCCTCAGCAAATCAGGGAGCATCAGAGGTTTTGAATGGTGGGACTTCTCCCCGTTTAACCTCTAGTGCTTTAAAAAGAAAAATTTGGTAGAACTGTTGTGTACTGTTTTCAAATTACCAAGGAACTGTTTTCTGCTTGCTGAGCACAGAAGGACCTGCTGACATTGTAATATAATTATCTCTTACTCTGTAACACACTTTCCAGCACAGTAATATTATGATACAGTTGTTACATTTTTCTCACAGTGGATCGCAGTGGATAAAAGAAAAATGTAATGTTACAGGACTGCAACAGCAATCAGGGGAGCAGAGCTGCTCCACTCCCCTGATTGCTGTTGCCACCCTGTAGTATAATAGAGGACTCCTGTGTTCTGTGTTCAAGAACACATACAACTAGTAAAGGGCTGCAGGAGTAATTTAATAAATTCATCCCCAGAACTGACAGGAGGCAGCAACAGCAGGAGGAGGAGGCCGTGGGCCCTGAGAAGGAGCAGGGACCGCATTGGTAACTGGCATCTAGAGCTGGGTGTAGTCCATCGTCAGAAATGTAACTGTACTAAACAGTCTTCTTTGCAAAAATAGGAACAGGTATCAAACACTAAAATATCTGTATTGGGGCTCCCCGATGTTTGCAATCCCGCCTAACTCACACAGCAGAAGCCTGTCATTTATTTGAATTCATTTCATTACCATTTCTATATGGAGTCCACGTCTGGTGAACGTTTTTTGAGTTGTATTAGTGGGAATACTATCAAAATTACAACCATTAATGGAAGATTTCAAGGAGTTTTTACTTGGTGTTCATGCAGATCACATTGTTCTCCTGATTAAAGTCAAGGATTCGAAGACTGGTGAAGCTGTGCAAGAAGCAAGGCTGTTTTTTGGGCAAAATGTTCTAAATGTGGAACCAGTGAAAGATTCAAGAGGCCAAGAGGTTGAAAAAGAGACAATAGAAGAAAGATTCTGCATCTCCAGCACCAAAAGGTCTTGAGCTTGGGAGCTTCTGGCCTGAACATATGTTGCTATGGGAAACTGTGTTGGCTGCAGGTGGGCACAAGAAATCATGTTTACCTCTTTGACATCCTCACCATGAGACCACAGGTTTTTCAAAATGGTCTCCAAGTGGTGCTTGAAGACAAAGGCATCCTAAAAGTCTCCCACGACTGTCGTTGGCTAGGAGAGATTTTGTCCCACCAATATGGTGTGTTTTTGAATAATGTTTTTGGTACACAGGTGGGTAATACGTACTTGTTTTCCATGAAGACTGGCGGTTTTCTTCCTCATTGAACATCTACTGTGAAGGAATGTTTGACTCGGTATCTAAATATGCCGTCTGCACAAGATGGAGCAAAATCCTAAAATGTGTTCCGACTGTCCATTTTCTGCTACTTTGCTGAAAGTGTTGGCTCTGGAAGTTTCGCAACTCCTAGATTTGCATCAAACTATGATGGATGGCATGCTCACTGACTTTACATTGTTGTTGACAGTTATCCTAATGCTCTCCGCCTAGCAAAAGCAGATGCTTTAGCTGTGACTGAGATTTTATGCTCTGAGCTTCCCAAAGAACTTCAGCAGTTTTGTGTCCTACAGCAAAAGAGAAGAGAAAGGCTTTAAAAGGATATGATGTTACCAGCCATGGATTCCTTGTGAGATAAGAGAAAACAAAGCCATGATCTCTAAATGGGTCATTCCCAAAAAAAGGTTGGTGCTAGACAACGCCATAGCACAAACACACTTTCTCCTCTTTGTTTTTAGAACCACAGAACAATATATTATTTGGTTCTCTCATGTATCAGCTTACTGGTAGGATTCATAACAAATAATTAACATTTGCAATGAAGAGAACTACTCTAATAATGATACAGTTCTATGTCTGCTTAAATACAGTCTTGGCTAGGGTTTATTTGTGGTTTTTTTTATTAGTTCATTTATATGTGGGGAAAATTATGCACAGAACAACTCAATGTGCATCTAGTCTATTTTTGGGTTTCAGCATAGTCTGTTAAATCGTATCATTGTAAACATTATAGCTATTTTGGTTTGTTTATTACAACTGTTTCAAGTATTGGGCATTTTGTATAATACTGTACATTTGCCCATTTCCAAATAAATTGCTAATGTAGTAAAAAAAAAAAATTGTATTTATTTTAAAGTAGGTCAGAAATTTCACTGTACCAAACAGTCTTACTTGGTAACTAGGAACAGGTATCAAACACTAAAATATCTATATTTATTTTAAAGTAGCACAGAAATTTCATGGTACCAAATGGTCTTCTTTGGTAAATAGGAACAGGTATCAAACACTGAAATATCTGAATTTATTTTACAGTAGGCCAGAAATTTAACTGTACCAAACGGTGTTCTTTGGTAAATGGGAACTGCAATTGATTTTATTTACCTTTATTTAATGTACAGAGTGATAAAAATGACTAACAGTGTTTTCACTAATACACAATATAGAATACACTAAATGTGCTGACTGCTTACAATTTAACAAAACTGACCAGCTAATAGCTCATGTAAAAGAAAATGCCCTATAAAACACTGATCTATGCAGCTAACAATGAACTAAGAGGACTACTACACTGTCCCTGTCACACTACAAGTCTCTCCCTGCATCTATCCTCTACACAACTGGCATCTGGAGCTGGGTGTAGTGCATTGTCAATGCTACACAGAAGTGTGTAATACAATTTTTGCAATTGGAGTACTGACAGGCGGCAGCAAAAGCAACAAAAGGAGGCAGTGGGCCCTTAAATGGAGCATGGACCACATTGGCATCCAGTGCTGGGTGTAGTGGATCATCAGTGCCACTCAGAAGTGTACAATTTTACTGAATGGAGTACTGACAGGCGGCAGCAGCAGCAACAGGAGGAGGCGGTGGACCTTGAAACAGAGCAGGGACCGCATTGGTAACTTGGCATCTAGAAGTCCATCGTCAATGCCACCCAGAAGTGTGTAATACAAATATTCGAAATTTGTGATTAAGCATAGAAGGGCCAGACCAAGATGTTTTGTTCCTGTGGTGCCGGAAGCAGTAGGAAGGTAGACAATACTGCTAGTTTCCATCATGAAGTGGATGACATGAATGCCAAACCTCAATCTTAGGCAATAGTACCTATCAGTGTGGCAGTACTGGGGGTTTTCATCTGCAGGGTTCGCAAGAGGTATCAAAGACTGAAATATCTGTATTTTTTTTATAGGAGGACAGAAGTTTTTCTGTACCAAACTCTCTTCCTTGGTTCATAGCAAGAGGTATCATACACTGAAATATCTGTATTTTTGTTATAGTAGGACAGAAATTTTTCTGTACCAAACTGTCTTCTTCGGTAAATAGCAAGAGGTATCAAAGACTGAAATATCTGTATTTTTTTTATGCTAGGACAGACATTTTTCTGTACCAACCGGGCTTTTTTGGTAAATAGGAACAGGTAGCATCAAAAACGGAAATATCTGTATATATACAGAAATACAGAAGGCTCCTAAACTGTCCCTGTCACAATCCACTTCTCTCCCTGCTTCTATCCTTCACACAGAACACAAGATGGAGTGACTAACCCCTCCCTCGTTCCCTGTATATATGCCTGTGCTCAGATCTCTCCTGATTAGCTGCTGGGCCTTGCTGTGCGTCCTGGGAGCAAATAAATCGCTCCCAGCCATGATTCCCGCCGGAAATAGTCGCCGTTACTGCCACCTGCAAGAAAGTCCTGATTCGCTGCAAGATCAAACTTAAAAATCCCGCTCGCTCATCCCTAGTCAAAAGTTGTGCACTCCTTTACGTAGTGAATGTGCAAAATTTATTTTTATACTTACACTAGTGTTTCCTTTCTTTCAGATCTTGTCTGGCTTTGCTGTTTCTCGTCCTAAGTGCCTAAACAACCTTTGATTCATTTTGTTATATCTGTGGCAGTTTTACCATTACCAGTCAAAGGGTGAACATCAGCACATTTGTAGAGCAAGCCTATTTGGCGAATTTCCAAGTTAAACCTGGTGATCAAGATAAGTCCTGGGCCCCTCATAAGGTGTGCAAACAGTGTGTCGAGGATTTACAGATGTGGACAAAGGGAACATGTTATAGGGTGCCATTTGGTATACCTACGGTTTGGCGAGAGCCAGGAGATCATTTCAGTGACTGTTACTTTTGTATGGTGAAAATACCCTCTCTTGAAGAACATAATTATGGTGGTGAACTAGGTGACAACAATGATGAAGAGTTTGAAATTGAAGAGCACTCTGTTCGTAAGGGATTTAAACAGCATGGGTTGAGTGATTTGGCACGTGATTTGGTACTATCGAAGTATGCTTCAGAACTCCTAGCATAAAAACTGCATGAGAAAAACCTACTTGAAAAAGGAACCAAGTTATCCTACTTTCGAACCAGGGAAATTGCATTTCTGCTTTACTTTAGAACTGACAGTGGCTTTGTGTATTGCCATAACATATCTGGTTTAATGGAGGAATTGGGAATTCCAATCTCTAACTCAACTGAATGGCGACTATTCATCGATAGCTCAAAATGGAGCTTTAAGTGTGTCCTCCTTCACAATGACAATATATTTGGTTCAGTCCCAATTGGCCATTCAGTTTCCCTTTGTGAAGAATATGCAGACTTAAAGAGAGGCATTGTAAGACCCTGGTCAGCACCAGTCCTCACCACACACTAGTCCTCCAATCTAACACCACAATCTTCACCTATAGCAAGCCCCCCCTCAGCCTCGGGAACTGGTTGCGTCTCCCAGCACTCGGTTGCCCCCATGACTTCGTGCGCAAGGGATGGTGTCTGGGAATGAATGGGCTGGCAGCAAGTCAGGAGCTCACAATTAAAGCAGGACCAAGATTCCACAGAGCCAAGTTCAGAATACAGAGCAGAGATCATACACTGAATATCCATCCACCAAATGAAGTACACAAGGGAAAAACACAAGCAGACAAGGTCGGTCCAGGCAGCAAAAACTCATAAGATCAGAAAAAGGCAGGGTCAATAAAGCAGATGAAAACACATTTCAGCACAGATTAGCCCAGCTACACACTACAACAGGCACTGGTGACTGGGAGCAGAGAGGCTTTAAAGTCCCAGCAGCAAATAAAAGTGCAAGACTGAGTCAGGAGCTAATCAGCCTCTAGAATCCCCTTCAGCTGTGCGCAGGCTGAATGCTGAATGGATGCCGGGGATGCCAAAATACATCAGGTTGCACAACTAATGGGAAGCAAAGGTTGCTGCTATCTTAGTTCTCCTGCTGCAAATTACATTGCTAGACAGAACAAACAGTGTTTTATACTGCGATGGTGTACAGCACAGAGCCAACAGATGAGCATTTCCTAACAGTCACTGAGTTGTTGCAAAATCACCAACACGATTGGGTCATCCGTGTTGACCTAAAATGGTACACTTCCTTCTTGGTCAGCAACGCGGATTTACCAAGTATCCCTGTTATCTGTGCATGTGGGACAGCACAGCTTGTGAGAGGCATTGGGTTGAAGGAATTGGCCTCCAAGATCTGCCCTAAAACCAGTTGATCCAAACGTTCTACATGAGCCACTTGTTGATATAAAGAATAATATATTCCTGCCTCTGCACATGAAACTGGGTCTGATGAAACAGTTTGTTAAAGCTTTGCCAACTGAAGGGGACTGTTTCAAGTACCACATTTTGGCATTTCCTAGCCTGTCATTTGAAAAAATAAAGGCCAGTGTGTTTGATGGTCCACAGATTCGGCAGCTCATCAAAGATGAACATTTCATCAGGACAATGGCCCTGATTCATCAATAAAATCCGCGCTCGCTGGAAGCGCGAAAGTACGCGCGACCAGCGAGCGCGGTTTCCCGCGGTCCGGAGTCGAGTGCGCTCGTACACTCGCCTCTCACTGCCAGCCGGATTCCTGGCTTGATAATAATGAGCAATAGGGGGCGCGAATCTGCCAATTAAGGCGATTAGATTTCAGCTGCGCGATTAAGGAGGATCTGTTAAGCTCAATGGTGAGATCATACGCGGCTCCGGCCACGAGCTTTTTCAGTTGCTGAATTGCGCGACGGCGTACGATTTCGGATCGCGAATACGAATGCGCGAGCGATCATCCGATTCTGCTTGATGAATTAGGGCCAATGTCAGAAGTTGAAAAGAATGCTTGGTTATCATTCAAAGCCATTTTCAAAGACTTTCTTTGAAACACACAAGCAAATAATTATACAGAAATTGTCCAGAAACTCTTGGAGAGCTACATAAAGCTTGGTTGCAATATGAGCATCAAGGTGCATTTTCTGCATACTCCATCTTTCTAATTCCCGGAAAACCTTGGTGCAGTCAGTGATGAGCAAGGTGAACGATTCCACCAAGATTTAAAGGTCATGGAAGGACAGTATCAGGGTAGATAGGATGTACATATGATGGCTGACTATTGTTGGAGCATCCGGCGGGATTGTCCTAATAGTGAACACTCCAGGAAAAGCTATAGGCGTAAATTTTTACCTTAACCACTTATCCGATTCATTTTCAAATGTTTTACTGTAAAAAAAAAGTAATGAAATAACAATAAATCCTTTGTATGAACAAAAAAAATTAAATAAACAGTACATTCAAGTTGTTATTTCATTGTGTTTTCATTGTATGTAAAATTTGTATGTTTTTTGACAAAAATGGAGGGTATCGAAAAAACTGGATGTGATAGTAAAAAACTGGGGTCATGTCTGGATTCACCACCCAAAAATTTGTATAAAAACAAATGTAAGATCAAATTCAACAAAAAATGTATTCCCCAGTGCAAATATATGTAGCTCTACCTGTTCATCATCACAGGGGCTGTTACTCATAGAACTGCTAGAAAAACCCCACAGGTGGTGCATTGTGTAGGAAAATATCAGAATTAGGTATGCATGATAGATGCATTTCCAAGTGTATAATTTATATAAGAGTGAACTTGTGGGTTATGAACTGAGCAGAAAATGACAGCTGCTTCTGGATGTAGCAGAGAGCTGTAATATTATGGGCCATATATTTTATTCAAAAAGCAATATGCTGATACACATGCAGTTCATATTTGACAATTGTAAAGTGATCTCTATCCTTAATAGATCCAAACCCAAAATTAAACATAGAAACATGCTGCTTCTGAATAAAAAATATATTCTAAAATGGTTCCCCTGGTCTCTGGTAGCCTTAGTTTTATTTTTTTAAGTAAAGTTACATTAAGGCTGGGTCTACATGGACGTTTTGTAAAAAGGCATGTAAACGTTCCTACTGCTTTTATAAGCGTTTTTATGCACTTATTTTAACTTTTTAAAACTTTTTTTTTAAAATGCTGGAAAAAGCTGAAAAACGTCTATGCCGCGTTTTACCGCGATTCTACAAGCGTTTTAGCACTTGGCAGAAATGCAAATTGTAACCCTGGGCAGTGATTTCTGCAAGTACAGGAAGTACATACATCCCTGCATACATGTGATAATGTGATCATGCAAGAGTACAGTGACAAATGTAACAGTATACACAGAATAGAGTGAAAAGAGTGCAAAGTGAAGCACAATTAAAGACAATGACTACACACAAGTGATAATGAATGACATCATTTGCAGGTGTGAAAAGCACCAAAAGCAAACACAACGGCAGACAATTTTCACAAGTGCCAGGCATAGGTGTTAATTTTTAACAGCATAGTACATGTAATTAATCATGCATGACACATGAAATAGTGACACAGGACACAGGCTATTGTTAAAACGTTTGTAAAAGCCTCCATTGAAATCAATGGAAGCTTTTTTATTGACAATTTCTAGCATGCATAAACGCAGGAAAACGCTCCCATTAAAATCAATGGACGCGTTTTCCCGCGATTTCCCGCGTTTTCCCAGCATTTTAATTTTTTAAACGTTGCAAGCAACGTTTAAAATAAAGGTAAAACACGTGCCTGAAGGAAACGTCCTGGTGTAGATTAGCCCATTGGAATGCATGGGGACTTCAAACATGGGCTTTAAAAGCCTCAGGTTAAACGCTGGGGAAACAGTCCGTGTAGACTAAGCCTAAGGGGGTGAAGTCAATGAACAGAGGGGTGTTCAAGTCCAGACGGCTAGTGCCTAGGTTTGTAATAGATCCCAAGCTTATGCTCTCTCCTGCACCCAGGGAAAGATTGACCAAAATGTAAGTTTTCTAATAGGGTGTGGGATGGTATATTTTAGTAGTGGGTTTAGGTCCATTTTAAGTTGGACAAACAAGAAACTATATTTTGTCAAGAAGGCAATGATGGCTAGATATTTTTTTCACCCACCATTTAAACTTACCACCACCAATGAATTTTGAGGCTCAACTAGCCGAATTCTGAAATGATATTTACCAGTGTCTAAATCCCCATCTCTTGTTGAGAATAATACATTTTTCAAGAATGGGCTGTTTCCTCTGTATGGAGTAGTTATTTTCTGTACAGTCCTCTTCCTATATAAAACACCAAATGTACAATAATTTTCTATATTTTCAGCAGTATTCCAGAATGTTACACAGAAACCCTTTAATCAGAGCAATAAAGCAGGCCAATTTATGGTTTTAATTACTTTCATAACACAGGGGAGTTTATGTAGGGCAAGGCTTAAACAAAATTTTACTGGGTCAATCTATGAGAAAGCTGTCCTTGGTAGTTGCAGAACTATAGTCAGTATTGACCAGTACATTGAATCACCACTCAACATTGTTTCCACTCAACATTGTCTGGGGGAAAAGGAATATATATTATTACATGCATTTATTTTCTTAAGGGTCCCATTGGTATTTGGTATAATTTAAACTTTTGGTTAATTTAATGTTTTGGACTTTTTAATGTCTCTGCTGCTAACAGCCCCTGCCTGCAGCTTATCAATTATGGGAAAAGCAACAGTTTTTAGGGTAACACATGCAAGAGCAGGCAAATGTCCATCCTGCCCCCCACAGGCTGGTACAGTGCATTATTCAAGCATGGTTAGACCACACTTTAGAAGCAAAGCCAACATGACCTCATACATTTTTTTACACATGCATGTTAAAGAAACAGCCTATCTGCTTACTCTCCTGCCCTGTAATTGTGGCCTAAAAAGCAGCATACATACTGTTTACCAAAATACAAAATAGCTATTTCCCTAAATATATTACACATATTATAATATGTTTTAATAAATTAAACACTGGTTGTATTGCCTCTCACTTTTACATTATGGTTTAAAAAGCTGTGTTCATATACTCCTAATAGAATATATAAAAGCATTTGTTAGATTTTTTCTCAAATTTTCTCAAATTTTTTCTCAATTTCTCAAATTTTACACAAAATTTAGACATGACGGATTGATATAATAATGTACACCTATGAACACATCAACAGAAACATTTACACAAAGGGAGCTTATTTACATGTTCAGTCACCATCAATTAGATTAAAATTTTTATGAAAACATTGATATAATAGAAGTGCATTGGGTAATCATTACAAAATCAAATACATTCAGGTAACAGTCAATTTATGTATTGCTTCAGCCTGGGGATATATTTTAATGTAAATTGTAATAGATGTTATTCTGTTGTTGTAAAGTGAAGATTGGTTTTAGGCAGTATGTACAGGGTTAACTGTCAAAATTAGGAGCGAGTCAAATGTCCAAATCTACACAGGAAAACATGAATTAAAATGTAATTTACAAATGTAGTTTAAATTTAACTGGTTGCAATGACATGATACATTTTTTTTTCAAACAGAAGAGTTTCCTGGAAGGTAAAGCAAACAAATAAGCAAATTATAACACCAACAATATTGTCATATCATCAGTATGATCACAGTAAGGCTATGTTAGGACAGGTGGTGAGGTTGTGATGCATGTACCACTTCCTTATGCCACTGAACCACTGCCCTGGTGTGTGGGTGTGTGTGTGTGATAGAGATATATGTGGTGTCTACCCAACAGAAAATGAATTGGGGCAGTGGTGAACAATTTAGTACCAGCATGACCTTGCAGCTATACAGGGGCCTTGCCAGCTGCTTGTCCACCTGCAGCACAGTACTGGTACTAAAAGAGGGTTATAATCAATTTAATTTTATTATTAAGCAATTTGATAAAACAAATGTCAGGTTTGGTACTTACCATAAGCTATTCATAGAGCCACATTGTTGTTAAAAAAAGTGTAAAGCCCCTCCCTGCCACAGCAATCATGACAGAGTGGGAGCACAGAGCCTCCTGGGATACATATTTAATGGATCCCAAGGGGCTTCGGAAGACCTGATATTTCTTGCCAGCCAAGACGAAAGCGGCATACATATGACATGTTCTGTGCAGGTTTATATATATGTACATGTTAGTAGTACAAATGGCTTGCATGTGAATATTTTGGCTGCTTTGTTTTGCATTACTGAGTTTCAATTGTGCATTTTTTCACAGTACTGGATTCTGTTATTTTGGATATGTCCATCCATCAAACTGCATTTACAAAATGTTTCCCTACTTTCATTTCAGTTTTTTTTCCTTAAAAAAATGTTCTCTTTCAAATGAAAAGGACATTCATAAATTATTTATTGTTTGGCTATTAGTAGTGGAGCCTGTATAGACATTTCTGTTTCTGCCTGTGTTGTAATACTTTCAAAGAGAGGTGGTGTATGAGAAACGGAATCCCATTTAAACACAAGCCAAGGCCTCATGTCACTTCCCAGATTACTTACTGTAGTGTTTCCATGACAACTACCAATCAGAAATTCTGACAAGGAGGCAGCCATCCTTAAAATGTGCAGTCAATCAGCCTCTTGGCTGCTACAGGGTTTATAACATTGCAGTGTCATAGATTGGAACTGTGAATTAAAACACTGTAAAATGTTGACATAATGTTAAGGATATAACCATGTTATACATACCGTTACTTATAATTGTAACTCTATTAAAGATGCTTTTGAGTTTACAGGCTAACATTCAGAATAATAAGATTGATTTCATAAGTAAAGTATTATTTCCACAAAATACAAAAGCGCCATTTTAGGATCCAAATTTGAATAAATTGCATTACCAGACTTCAACGTCAATGTGTGTCTGTTTCCGTTATCTTTGAAGTGCCATTTAGTGAATTTTCTATGTGATGCTTTAGAGATGTTTGAATCTGTAATTATGCTTTGTTTTTTAGATGCTTTGTGCATTCCATGTGACTTGTGACTTGATACATGATTGTTAGTTTCTGCTCAGGTGAGCACCAACACTAAAACCACTGTTTCTCCACTGATTATGCAACAGAAATCACACAAAACAGTCTGGTTAATGAGCATAGTTTGCACACCTATATTGTTTTAGTTTACAACCTTTTCTATTTGGGAGAGCATACCATGAAATCACCTAGATGGCAGACTGGGCCAGTTCTGGCCATGGTTCAATATACATAATTTATGTGGTTGGTGTGTGCTGCTTCTTCCTACAAAATAGGTAGAATAACATTGCTGATGCTGAATAATGCAAACTGGAAAGATATGCTGTGTTTAGTTTACATTTTTCTGGTTGTGTTCAGAATTTATTTTAGGTCCAGGTATATTTCCAGGAATTTATTTAGCACTAAACATAGTAATTAAATAATATAGGCAGCATCACGTTTTTAGGTGCAGGGTGACAATTTTTTTTCTGGCCTTTGTACCTTACCATATTAGTGCACCATGTGTCTTTTGTCAGTTTTTGGCATAAATACTCTAAGGCAATAAACTTAGTTTTTTAACTTTAGTTTGTTTTTGAGGAGGGAAGGAATCCTTGTATTTTGTGCCTGAATCCCTAAATCAATATAATACGAGGGGGTGCTGAGAAGTTCCTGGCTTTGCTCTTGGTACAGCGTAGTTGCAGCTTTTCCAGACCGTTATTATTATTAATAAACAGGATTTATATAGCGCCAACATATTAGGCAGCGCTGTACAATAAATAGGGACCGTTCAAATAAAAGTCCTTTGGTTGGGCCGCAAACCAGCTCTCAGCAGCATCTTTGACATCAGAAGTTTCCTCAAAACGTTGCCCCTTTAGGTGTTTCTTTAAATTCAGGACCAGATAAAAGTCCGAAGAGGCCAGGTCAGGGGAGTAGGGGGGATGGTGGACCAATTGGAAACCCAGGGTGTTCAGTTTAGCAGCCACAACGCTGAACGTGTGCGCAGGTGCATTGCCCTGCAAAAGATGGATTAATTTGGTCAACTTTTCACGGCGTTCCGTCTTAATTGTCTCCTTTAGCTGATCTAGGAGGTTAGCATAATACTGTCCGGTGATAATAGAGCCCTGAGGTAGGTAGTCCACTAACAGAATACCGTCCTTGTCCCAGAAAATAGACTCCATTACTTTTTTGGCCATTTCTAGGTTTAGAACTTCTTCAGCCGCGGAGACCTGCTATGGCGCCATTCCTTTAACTGTTCCTTGGTTTCAGGATCATAGATGTGGAGCCAGGTTTCATCCTTAGTCACTTACCTAACCAAAAAGTCCTGTGCAGCTTCAAAATGGGCCAAAACGGCTTTGGATGCTTCAACTCGTTCCTTCTTCTGATCACTGTTTAAATATTTCGGCACCTACTTCGCTGAAAGCTTGTGCATGTCTAGGATAGTGGTCATAACAAACCCAACAAGCTTCTGTGAGATGTCAAGTATCTGGGCTATCCTTTTTGCAGATATTCGCCGGTCCTCAATATTCAGCTCATGGACAGCATCGCAGGTTGCCGGGTTAATTTGAGGTTGGGGGGCACAAACAAATACCCACAGACAAATATGCACTGCCAGATTATGCTGTCTTTGGGCCTTTTTGTGAAGTGGTTCAGTACTGGCCATCCCTGCCCACAGTGCTGCAAATGGCCAAGCAGCTGTCAGGGTGCTAGCCACTGGGAGCCACACAGAAACAGTTGTTCTTGCAGCAAGTCTGAACTTAACCTAAACATTTTCTATAAACATGTATTTTTAAAAGATTTCTGTATCTTCAATGACGCCTTTTAAAACACTTATTCATAAAAGCAGTGTTGTCACCTAAGGACCGAAAATGTGTTAGGGCTAAAAATAATCAGTATTCAGTAGAATATTTAGCAGACAAAAACAGTGTAAATAAGAGACGTTCATTGTTAAAGTTTCTGTAAACTTTACATAATGATGCATTTTTTAATACAGGTATATAATAAAACATGTATTTTATAATAATAATATTTTACCAAGAGTAATCAGTTATCACTGAAATTGTTGGTGAAGTCTCCTCCACCAGGACCTCAGTACACCATCTGCCTGTAAACAATGTGTAAGAGGTAAGGTATCCAACTTTAAAAAACACTTCTGCTATAACATTTTTTAATTTACACAACTTAACCTGAACTGCATGCATGTAATGAATACTTTGTAATTTAAACACAGACATTAGTACAAGTATTTTTTCTGGTCAACACACGGCACTGAATCCTATTATATAACACAGCACTTAGTTATATAAATGCATTAATTAGGTGAGTGCCGAATTATATGTGTAGTAAATGGGGAATATAGTAATAGATATATTGTGCAAAGGGGCAGGAGATTTAGACAATTATATGATGTAAAGAATGACAGTAAAGTTGCAATGCAATACTTTATTATATACAATATATATCATAGTATGTTGTGTTATGGTAATACAAGCTTTTGTGAGTGTTATTAATATATCAAAATCTCTTCCCCACTGTCACATGAGCACACTCTGTTTGAGCCCTTTTTTCCAAAAATGATTTGTGTGCATGTTAATAAACTTCTACTTTTCTTTATTTGCATTCAATACTTATTTTACAAATAAATATTTTACAAAAGACATTTCCATGAAACAGGAGTTTGAAGAAATTTCCTGGCTACCCAATAAAAAAGCTCAGCACAATCTCTGCACTTTCTTACTGTTCCTGGATATAGAAAATTTATATAGGATGGTTGTAAGTGGTGTACCACTTTATTCTCCATTTTCCTTTTAGATACACAGCACAGTATGCATTCAGGAGAAGATTGGGAACAGGCATGTAAGTTTGTTTTATTGCAGAAGGGACATAGCTTGTCCCTTCTGCAATAAAGGGCTGCCCGCTCACAATTTTTTTTCTTTTTTAGGTTTTGTTCCACTTTAGTCTAACAATATTAGATTACTGTACAGTCTTTCATTCTTTCTAGCAATATTCTAGGTATATCAGGGGACAAAATTTTAGGTTTTGCCCAGAGATGCATTTTTACAGCCAACTAAATGGCTATATTGTTGACTCCAGCATGGTTAAGGTAGCTTACACTTGTCACGCTAGAGTATACTACGATCTTTTTCCTGTTATGAAAATAAAACATGCATATTAGCATGATAGTTTATAGCCCAATCTTACTGCTGCTCTAGTTGGAATAAACATCTTCAAACATTCTGATGTATTTGCAGTTCTTTGAGTACTTTGCAATCCAGTTGACAGCATAACGGCACATAATACTGTTTAAAGCACTCAATATGGCAGAGACCCATGCCGAAGACTTGCATATTTATGCCACCATTAAATACTGTTGTTTGGCTCCGTAATCAAGTGTTGGACACCAAGTAGTTTTTTCCTACTGGATACTGAGTAGAGTAAGAATCATTTTAATTTTATTTATTGAAGTTATATGCTTTAGTTAATCCTATTGTCCATGGCAACCTGTACAGTCAGCTTTAAATAAAACCAGTTGATTATTTTAGTATGAATTACTAAACAATTCTGACAATTTTCAAATTAATGTAATAATTCTCATCCCATGCATATTTTAACATTGAATACAAATAAGCTGCAATATCATCATACTTTACACCACCATTTATATACCTTCTCTCAAGCAAAGTTAATGTAATATAAATAATACAACCTGCAAAGTCATTATTGCAGAAAGGGACAGGTGATCCATCCTACCTGTCTCATCACTCTCAGGGTATCAGCATTAAGCTGAGCTGCTCATTTGCAGCCTCACCTTTGGTTGTCCTTGCATGTACCAGGAATAAATGACAATTCTCATACGCGCACAGGCGTTATGCCATCTGGCCCAGCCAATCAAGATGGCTGAAGATCCTCTACAGGAGAAGAAGAAAAAAGAAGATGAGGGCACCCTGCAAGGAAATGCAGACATGTATATAATGCAGGTTTAGTTCTGATTTAAGGCTACAAGTCAAACAGTGGATTACATAATGACACCAATGAGATCTATAAATAACATTGATTGGTAGTGTTACTCAAACATATCTCTTTTCAGTTCTAGACCTATTTAGCCAAACACATCTTAATGCTCAGCTTGAATTCAAGTAAGGAATCACACAATCCCCTACCATCCCCTATCATTATTGATTGTTGATTGTGATTGTCTGTTATTTCTTAAATTATATATTTTCTATCTCCTTACAACCATGGCACGTTAAAGTTGAAGTGGAATAGATGAACCATCATTTATGAACTTATACCACCACCTCCTTGTGTTTCATACCTGACATAGAGCTGCTAATGTGCGTGACCCCATGTGGGGTGAAGCGCAGGGCATGGAGCATTGGAAAATGAATGAAAAGAAGCGGCTGTGTTTCACAGCAGTCACTTCCAGGGAGAGGGAGCAAGGTGCTTACAACCAACAATGCTCCCATCACACTGACTATGAGCTAGGCATATAAATGGGCCATTTTCAAGCAGCTTTTGCCCTCCTGTCTGTTAACATAATCACATGTCAGAAGCCATGAGCACATGCAAATGGTCTATATAGGGCCTATTCCTTTTTGTCCTATGCACTGCAGTTTAGTATAAAAAATAAACTATGTGGGCTCATATGCTACCAAGTATGGTGCACTGCAAACAGAACATTGTATATGCAGCCTTGGTTGAAAAGCAGTAGGGTCACAAGTGGAGATGGGTGTTCGTCTAAAAGAATAGAAGGACAAAAGAATACACAGGGGACATTCCATCCACTGCAAACTATCCATTGCATGTCTTTGGATGGATGGAGCACTACTTGACCCACATAAATCTGGGACCTGAGCACTAGGCAGTTTAAGCCATATTAGATCCTTCACGTTGCTGTAAATTCCTGGCATTGGTCACATAAAAACCACTGATAATCTTTATTATGTTTTTACTCTTTTATTTTCATATTACAGTACGTAAATGAGAGAACTAATTCCAGCTGATGAGAAGCAAAAACAAAATCACAATGAGAATGTACTTTTCCGAGCTTTTGTTGGTGGCAGCAGTTTGTTTCTGCTACCTTTTTGTTTTTAGGCGTTCCTTTCCGTTTAGCCTTTCCACAGTTGGCACCCACAAGCAGAGCTTGACCATGAGCTCAGTTGGCATGTTAGCCAGAATCCCTTTAAGGAAAGACTCAATTGAACATTGGTGGCCAGATTCTGCAGAACGTAAGCTGGGGCATTGGGCTATTTTTTACTTTATGTTGTAAACCTTTTGTTTTTAATAATTTTTTTTTCCTTAAACTTTACTTTATTAATATGATGAAATCATTTATTTGGCCAATAAGTCCCCAACAAATGCCTATTAACTTTTAGTGACTTTTTTTTTTTTTTGTAGAGGTGGATGCTCTGGTCTTGACTGTATGCAGTGCAGAACTACAGGCAATATTTTCCCCAATTTTTTTTTTAAGTTTACTTCTGCAAGGGGAAATTTGCTCATTAACAGAAATACTCACTGTATAGTTCGTTGTCAAGTAGGAGCATCATATTGTCGAGACAAACAGTTTTTAAGTTAACATTCATATAGATAGATAATAGAAACATTAATACAAAGTGCTCATAGACTGGATCCCCAGCAAGCCCATTTGGCTATGTCCAGGTCCTATTTCAATGTCATCTTTACCTTTCATTAGGTAAAGAATACCAAAGTAGATACTTAGTAACACTCTTATATGATTTTTCTTTGAAAACATGATAACAGGGAGTGTCCTGCACACTTTTTGTTAAAAGAGGATTCAAATTATTATTATTTCTTGTCTGTGTAATTTGTTTATTGCTTTCTTCAGAAGTCCACACAGAGCTTTCAGTTAAATTGTATGCATCTTCTGCAACAGTGAAAACAATTATCCTCCTCATCTATACCAATATTATTTAGAAGTAGTAGAGTGTTGCACTGTGTTAGTTATCAATTGGGGTATCAGTTAAAAGGTATAACTTAAAAAAACAAAGTTTCTGCAAGATTACTCTAAATTCAAATAGAATTCTTGATTTTTTAAAAAAAAAGGGTTAATGTGCCTCACCCTTCCTTGTTCAAAAGACATTACTAACACTTACATCATAAGATGGAAGGAGAACTTCTGGGAGACCATAAGAGGTAGATTGTTCAGAAACCTGAATCTCCTAGTTATATTTCACAGGCAGATAATTGTTCTCTCCTCCCATCACTTATTTTGCTCTAGGAGTCCTCCAATCCTTATATATATATACACCCACTGGCGACAAAGCCTCCTAGCTAAACTATGACATTTGTATAATACCATGTTCCCTCGAAAATAAGACACTGTCTTATATTTATTTTTCCTCAAGAAGACACAATATGGCTTGATTTCATGGGAATGTCTTATTTTTATTAACTATGGTACAACAATCTACATTTAATTTACATTCTCTTGTGTTTGTGTGGGGTGGAAGAGACGCGCAGACTGTTGCTGGTCAGTGCTGGGGAGCAGCAGCTTTACTGGTGTTTGTGGGGGGGTGAGGGAGACTCACAGACTGTTGCTGGTTGGTGCTGGGGGAGAGAGACCCACAGTGCTGAGTAAAACGGCAGCCACAGCTTTACTTCTTCCCCCTAAAAATACACAATACCTAAAACAGAGCGTCCTGCTCCTCACTTCAATAAGGAGACTTTTACTTTCACTTTCTATCCTCCCTCTATGCCTCAGCTTGCAGCAAGCACAGAACGACACGCCGATCATTATGTCTTATTTTCGGGGTATGGCTTATATTGTGCAAATGCTTAGAAATCCTGCTTCGGCTTATTTTATGGGTTTGTCTTATTTTCTGTATATTTGCTTCGGTCTTATTTACGGTATATACTACTGAATAATATACAAATGCACTTTTTGTCTTGAAATCCAGCTAAACGTATTAAAGCATTTCCTTGTATGATCCTTTCCTGATGTTTTGGGGAGACATGAAATGGGAATTGGTGATGCCACCACATCGATGCTTATTGTTTTCTTGCTGGAGGCTTTGATATGAGAAAACACATCTTTCAGAAAAAACAGAACCAAGCCAAGTGAATATTGGGGAACATCAACTTACCTATTTGCAGGGAGACCACAGGGGTTACCCTCGGATTGAGACTTATTGAACAGCATCCAGTTTTGAGCTCCTCTTTACATTTAGCAATGGTTGTACAAGTACAATAAGCAAGATTAACATTTTACAGAGAGATATATTGCTAGGCAAGGCGTTTCTGCAGTTGTTCGATGGATCTGAGAACTCTTGTGCCAATATCTTGCCGATGGATTCTCAAAGAATATCTACATGTGACTTCAACGTTCATTAATAGTTAAAAACTGAAATACCAGTTCAGACAAACTTAGTTTTAGATAAGGTGTACATGTCTCACCAAACCAATTAACTCCCTTTGTACCTTGAAGAGGTTTATTGCACTGTACTGTCTAGCGTTAATTTAACAAAACAGATGTGCACTAAAATATCTGCAGGCTTTAATGTAAACAAAAGATGTAACAAGATTCCCATGAGACTTAAAAGAAATTGCACATTTGAAGGAGGATACATATATAGGCTTGGTCCTCAGGCTGGTCCTGGATCTCCTCCTGGGAAATCAAGGGGCCCAGATTGACCTCTGCTTTACGTATAACTCTAGCAGGTGATAAAAGCATTTGTCAGCTCCTATTCGCAAGACGCAGGAGATGGAATTGGTTTCTGGGTGTCTGGTGGGCCTTGTGTGTTGGGAGCTATCTGTAGAGCATTCAGCAAACTGATGATTGTCAATTGCAGCAAGAAAATATTTTACAAAAACAGTCAAAATAAATGTTTAAATTAGGATACAAATCAAAAAGTACTTTGCTCTGAAAAATACTTACAATGGAGGCTAAAGAAGCAATTTAAAGAGTGTGTATTACTCCAAGGTAGGTATTATGTGGATGTGGTGATTTAGTGGTTAGCACTCAGACCTTGTAGTATTAGGGTCATAGATTCAAATCATGGCCTGGACAATATCTGCAGGGAGCTTGTATTTTTGCTATTTTTGCATGGGTTTCATCCTAAATACAAACTGGTAGGTGAATTGACCCTAAATTTGGAACATTAGTTTGTGAACTCCTTTATGTGACAGTGACATGACTATGGAATTTTTAAAGTGTTGTGGAAGATGCCAGTGCTATATAATGCATTCATGAATATTACCTCAACAGAACAAATTAGGAGGTTTTTGCCCAAGACCTTTCATTCTAAAAATGATAATGGCTTGGTTATCATGTCAGTCAAGTGGCTTCAATGCTTTCTGAGGTACTGAACCTGAACAAATATACAAATCAGTTCATGCTGATTTGGGTTCCCTAACTCTATTAAATGATTAGTGTTCTCAGAAAAGATTAATGGCAGTTGCTATATTTCTCTCAGTATATGTTTCCTTCAAAAACATTTTTTTATGCTACATAAAGTTTTGATTTAATTTGGATTTAAGGAAGTCATAGTTGTTTGTAATATTTTACTGTGTTCCTGTTAGTTGTATCACATTGCTATTGTGTTTATTGTACCACTTATATAAGTATAAAATCCTTAGGTCTATTTAAACTCAAAATGATAGTCTCAATACAACGTAACAGACTATGTAGATTGGCTTATAAGTGTATTTTCATTAATCAGCCAATCAGCTAAAAGTATCTAATATACAACTAAACAGTAAACAATCTAAAGATATAAATATTATATCTTTAATAAAATAATTATTAAAGATTATATCATGGGGAAAACAGCAAAACTGCTACAGATCTATAGCTAAGTGTTTACATTAGCTCCCCTAAACCTTCCAATCACAGGTTAATCCTTCTGACAGGCACAGTGTCAACATTTCTGGGTAATATCACTTGCTGCTTTTTGCACACATTTTATTACTACTGGACCACCAATATGATTGACAGCCCTATTAGCCAAGTTAAATATGAGGTAGGAGGTGGTGGGTAAGTTCTCAAAAATGTAAAAGCTCTGTCGTAAGAGTCTGGAATTTGTCCACAACGAAAGTTTGCAAGTCTGCTTAAGATTTATACCAGAAGCAGTTTTTTTTTTTTTTTCAATTAACCAAGACTCTTTTGCATAAACCTTTTAAAAACAATTCCAAATGTGTATGTGCTGAAAATTACAATTATATTTTTATTTATGCAATTTATAGATTGTTTGAATGTATAGAATAAAGTAAATGTGACTTGAGAAAATTAGGGGATTCCAAAGTTGGTGTAATACTAAAATAAAAAAAATGCTGTTAATGACTCAACTATTGGAATCAACATTCCAAGTCACTAACTGTGATGACTGTAGATGAGCAAAGTCAGAGAAAAGGCAGAAGACCCTTTATAGATAATTGATTCAGGTCATTGACTCAGATTATTAAGTATCCTATTATGCTAGAGGATCAGCATGACATTCACATAATTTCAGAAGGATAGGCTAGAAATGGCAGTGTATATCCTACACCGAGGAATCATTTATTGTTATGCTGCTCTCCGAATCTGATTTCCAGATTCTCATTATGTTAGGTTAAAGCAGAACTAAACCTTCAAAATTAAAAAAAATTTGATTAGGCAGGTCCTTTACTGGATCAAACCATGTCCCATTGGCAATTAAATAACCTTACCTGTCTGATTGCAATTATTCAATTGGACTCCACCAATTGGTGGAGTTGGTGTGGGCACCACCATCTTTACCCAATCCTCTTCCTAGAGTTGGATATTTAGCCATTTTTGCATGTGAGTGGGAGTTCATTCATCTCCTGGGGCTGCTGGGATACCTTACACATGCCAGAATTTTACATTGAACTGTAATTGTGCAGCTTGATGTATCACAAGAAGACAATTGCAAACAGGCAGGTAAGTATGTTTATTGCAGAAGGGATATTTCCTGTCCACATTATTAGGTACGATGTAAACAAAACAAACTGTTTATGGCAATAGGAAATCACAATGCTTTCTTTGAATTCAGACTTACCTCAGCTTTGTACTATGATATGCAGCAAGACCTGTGTATTGTCATCCCTTGCAAAATCAAGACGTTTTCAGGACATATAACTTGCAGAACTTGAAATATTTAAAATCGAATAGCAGCAAAGAATCTTTACATGCCAGGGACCATTTTTCATTGAAAGAAATAAAAATCCTGATCAATCTTTTTATTTTCTGCAGGGTTCTAAAAGCTTTTAGTAGCTTGCCCACAATTTATTTTATTGTAAATGCATGATCAGCTACCATCGCTATAGTAACCATTAACCAACAGGACAGTCCCAAAGCCTACTAGTTAAATCTGAAGCTTGATGCCATAGTGAAGTGACATTAACCCTATTTTTTCTGTCTGGTTATATGAGAAATAACATTTACTGCATTCAGAGTAGTTCGTAATTACCCTTCATGCTCAGACGCTGCTTTTCTTTTATCATGAGCTTACAAATAATTCACATGGGCTGAATAAACTGCATTAATATATCAGTTTCCAGCAATTATCTGTTAACAAAGCCCATGAAGAATAAGGTCAAACAGGTGAAAATTCAACGTTATGACACACAATAACAATGTGCAAACATCAGAGTACCAACTGGCGACGGATTGTGATCATACATCTGCAATGAGTGCGTGTATGTGTGTGCAAGGTGTTAGGCAGAGGCTGACAGAGGGAGAGATAGGGTGGGAGGGAGAGGATAGAGGGAGGTGCATGCTGTTCACTGACTGCTGCTTCTGCTCCTTATAACACACACACATACAAGCATCATACAACAGCATCCTCAGCCATCGTCTAAAGGTAACCATTCACAGGAGGCAGAGGCATTTTCTGATTAGTCTGGGAAATAATCACTTATGGCACTGTGCAATGCCACTGTCATCTATGCTAGGGGTATGGTAAACTGTGATCTGTTTTGCTAGTGGAAGATGCTTTTATCTCTAGAGGTCTATTGAATTAGGAAACCATGATCTTGTTGCTGTTTATAATCTCTAAATGGAAAAGGGGATATTGGTTCTTTGGATCAATCTGAAGACGCTTTAAGGAAAAGACGCTGTTACCTATGGTTTTTATTGTATATTAATTTGTTGATTTTTAACTACCATGGTGAAGTTTGGCAGAAGATAGAGAAAATGCGGGACCTACTGGACTTACAGAGCTGCTTCTCAGGTTGACGAGGATGTATAGAAGAAGTGGATGTCATACACACAAGCAGACCTTTGATCATGTAGACCTTAAGAGTCAGCCTAGGTAAGTCCACACCATTCACATCCATTGTTCTCCTGTGCACACAGAGGGGCCTGGAACACATATCCTATAGGTAATATTGGTCAAGAAACATATTGAGAAAACTGATTTTTATGTGTAATATGAAGAGTAAGGGAGCATGTGTAATAAATATGGGGGAATATCAGTGTATGGTGCAGGGAGTTTTATAGTACATCCTAACCAAAACAATATGCATTATAAACCATGGTGTTCTCGACAGCGGCTTAAGTATTAAAGCCCAGCAGAACGGAAAAGCCGGAGTTAAGGCAATTAAAGGAACCTGATGTTTAATCCACACAGTGATTCAGTGAATTATAACGACTGCATTGCCGGAATCTTGAAATATTAGTTGAGCTTTTGTCTGACCCAGTTTTCTTCTGCTTAGAAATCTGGTTTGTATACTCTCAACCGGGGAACAGTTGTCATACCTGTAAATTGTTTCAGCATGATCTTTGACCTTCGTAATGTCAGGTTTACAATACAAAATCCACTGAAGTGTCACTGCTGCACGAATTCATAGTCTTGTGCTGCGTGATGCAATGCTGTGTCGTAATGATTTAAGTTAACTGGTATCCGATGTTAACCTAGACAACACATTTGTGTGAATGCTATGTTGTTATGTTCTGCATTGTTTTTTTTTTTTTTATATAAGCAAATTTCAACTGCTGTGCATATGTGATGTACAATGATTTATAGGGTACACAGATTCTAGAAGTCTAATGGAGAATTTCTGTTTATTACCAAGTATAATTAGCTTATCTATATCAGGATGAACTGGGATTGATGCTACAAATGTTTGTCTGTTCCTTTGATGTGCCTTAAACCTGTCTGCTCTCGTGTGCGGGTGCTGGCAACATAATTAGGACACAAATCTGCACCAAATGTTATCGCATCGTGTTTTCAACTGAAACACAAATGCATTTATTTTAAAAACTGCACACCTCATTTCTGGCACATTTATATACCTAGAATTCATGGATATTTGCAACAGGTACTGCACTTGCCTTTACCCAGCAGAATTGACCCGAATACAGCAGCCATCTGGCATGGCATTTGGCTAGCATTGTTTTCTGGAGCTTTCACCAGAAGTGGCCATATTACAAAGCTTTGTACGGTATGCCTCCTGGAAGCTTCTAAATGTATGGTATTAGGCTTCCCAGACCTACTGAGCAGACAGCTACAGCATACAATGAAGCGCACATTTTATTGGTTGCATAATCCCGGATCATTACAGAAGTAAGTTTAACAAAGGACAACAATGAATGTGATGCCTTGTGAGTTATTACATACATGGTAAAAACATTTCCTAGGAAAAAGGAAAATATTTACAGCAATAGCAGCAGCTATTGCATGATTCAAGGCCAAGTGGCAGTCCACAGGACATATTCTGACAATTTAAGCTCAATGGTTGGTTAGGATAAGTTAGATATTTAAAGCAGCCTTTTGTAAATCTTTTTTTGTTGCATTGGATTTTACTACAAATTTATATTTAATATAAACTTTATGATTTTTCATAAAGAGAAAATATTATATTTGCATACACGATAAATATAGGAATGTGATTAGTTTTGTATAAATAGTTAATGTAATATGTATTTTTGTATAGTTGTGTAATTTTTTACAAACCATATATTACCATAAGGGTTCCATACCATCTTCAGGGTACCATCTTCAGGGTGCAGCCATATCTCATTCTAATAACATACTTCGCATCCTGGTACATAGAGCAACATAGTGACTGTGTTCTTTTGTTTTTAACTCATTGTGGGTCAATAGGTCAACTCAAATGGCCTGAAAAGAAAACACCTTTAATATATAACTTACTAATTGATTTTACTGCAGCAGTTTTTTAGATGAGATGCTGACTCCATTGCCTAAAATCCAACAAACCAATGAAGCAAAAATCCCATACCAGTATATTAAAATGTATATGTATTCAAAATTTTTTCGTTTTTGAAAGAATGGCAAAAGGTTTCAACCGCATCTGATTTTACTGGTATCCTGTTAAAAAGATTTCTCCTCACTTCCTGGACATCGTTTTACCAGACAGGAAATGAGAAGAATCTGCAGCAGAGAAAGATGAAGTTCTAGTATTTCCCTACTTACAACTGAACTCCAATCTTACTTTTCTTTTTTTGCACACTTGTAGATTTTACTTCAATACAACAAACATTAGAAGCTGAAGCATCTAATAATCTATAAGGGTTATTTTGCCCATTCTTCATTATCCCTGCTGTCCTGAGCCTTTTATTTCAGATGATTTATTTCTGTCCAGTCACTTGTTTAGTCTCAGTTTCATGTGTAGGTGTTTCCTAGGGTAGTCTGCAGTGCAAATATGCAGATACGGTGTGTGATAACAGTTTTTTGAGTTGAATAATTTCCTGCCTTTGCTGGATTTTACTATTCTACAGTCACAGTGTTGGTTTTATGAAGACTACTGCTAAACAAAATGGAGTCACAAAGTAGTTCAGCAAGTCATGATACTACAGGGTTGTGCTTCCTTTGCTAACAACGCTGTGCTTCCTGTGCTAACAAATGCACAAGCACAGGCACAATATTAGGGAGCTGAGGTTTTAAATTTTTTTGTGATTTTATTAGTGGATGAATTGATTACAGAGGGTAGTAAAAACTGTTTTAGAGACCAGCTCAGCACGGGTGGAGGGAGTAACAAAACAAATTTTTGATTTGCCAAGAGCTCAGTGTTAACATGGGGAAAAGGTTTGCTCTTATTCCAGTAAATAGGGAATATAAAAAGTTGCTTGCACTGTAATGTACAGCATGCCTGCAGAATATGAGGACCATGTACAACACTAGGGACAAGCAGGATGATTACACTTTCTGCTTCTTGGAGTCCTTGTCTGACTTCACAGCCATCCACCTAATGGTTGTAGGAGCTGAGCTTCCATGGCAGACATAGTCAACACTGGGCCCCTGTGCACAATTGACTTGGGGTCACTTTTCCTGAGGTGATCTGGTGCAGCGGCACACCATATGTCCGCCCCTGCTAAGGTGTGAGAGCATCCTCCCTGTTTTCTCTACACTGACGCACCATCTGCCTTAAACAGACCTGCCTTAAACAGACCTAAACAGAGGCTTTGGACTCTGCCCCCAAGACAGATAGTGGGGTTGTAGAAAAATCTTAATTTTCACTTACCTATGGAAGATGTATATGTAACAGATTTGTAGCTTTTGATGTGACACTTGAAGTCTGACAATTGGCTTACTTCACTCACTATGCTTATCTTAAAAAATAAACAGCAGCACAAAATTAGAGTTTTCTTTAAGGTAAGAAAAATCTTAATATATTCCACATGGAAGGAGCCAGTTTCTGGTTTAAGGGCTTAACTTAAATACCGTAGTCACCATAATTGTTAAATTCACCAGATTTGCAGCCTTACTAACTCAGAAAGAGTAAGTTGGCATGACGTTTTGCCCTTCAGCTTACAGGTCTTCAATTATTTGTGTATTTTTCTGTCCTGAAAAAAAAGAGCCACTGCTTCCATAAGCTTTTGATAAAAGTGTAGATGTATTCTACCTTAACCTAAATGGGTAGTCTCTCTGCTTTTTTAAACACGGAGAGGTCAATAAAACTCCTTATAGATATTGTTCTAGCTAAGTTACTTCAAAGTGAATGGGCTACACACTGAGCCACCGTGACCCCCCCCCCCCACCTTCTCCCCCTATACTAATATCTTTTGTTTCCACAAATTTCTTAAAATTTCCTGAAATTTTTTCTCCTCAACATGGCTTCTTAACAAAGTTTAGACTGGAGGGTAATCACTACATGTTATGGAATGCCTGTTTCTTCTCTTGGTGTGAATGCTTTAGTTAATATCGAGCAAACTATTATAAACTGTTTAAGAATAGCATAATATAATTCCATGTATCTAAAAAATAAACAAATTAAATTGTTCTGTATCTGGTCTAGAAACTGAACTGACACGTTTAAGATCCATTCCACTTCTAATGCAACATTCTTGTACTACCGGCATTGTTTTATTATTCAACATATTTCCAATTCTATTTATGAAAAGTAGACACAGCGATATACTAACAATCTACTGAATTTCCATGCCTTTTTAAATGTAATGTATTCCTTCATTTGTCTTCCTATGCTTACCACTGGGAGGTAAAATTGGCTGCAATTGTTCTATTTTCTTCAAAAAGTACTCTGGTGTGTGAATGGTCATCACTTCATGTAGGTCACAGCAGTTTTAAATTTACTTGAGTTTCTTCATCTTTCAGATGTGGAAGGACTCCATTGGTGGTCCTTCAGTAGAGACATAACTAAAACCCCTTGAGTCCCGGAACAAAATGTGAATTAATCTTCTTAAGGTTCCATACATGTTTTTTATACCACTAGACTCCTGAGTTGCTATGTTGTTATAAATTGGGTAAATAACTATTATACCTTCTAGAGATTTTCTACCTTTTCTTTTCTTTTTTTTTAACAATGTAGAAATCTAATTGGTCAATGAAAGCAAGTGCTAGGTCAAATGGCCATAAGGAGAGTTTGTGCAGTGGTAAAACAGAGAAATTTGAACTAAATGAACAATGTAATCCTTACTAAAGCAAGGGAAAGGCTCTGTATACCCAAAATACAAGAAACTGCAGATCTCAGTCCTTGCCTAGTCCTGAGATGCAAAATGAAAACCCCAAACTATAATTCTGTATAGTTCTCTATCGGACTGAAGGTTTATTGTTTAAATGCTATGCAGGTAAGACATGCAAGTAAATGGACATCAACAGAAGTGAAGCCTTGACTTGCTCTTAAAAAAATTACTCATTTATTAAAAACTATACCAAATGCATATGCCTTAAAGAGCAACTAAACCCAAAAGTGCCTAAAAAAATACACTTACCTTCAATCCCACAGGCTAGTCCAATCCATCTGGAAGTCTCTTCCGTTGGGTCCTGCGTCGTCCCAGCCTCTGTCCGCAAGCCGGCACACCAGGCACCGCCACTTTTGCCTCTTCTTCTTCTTCTCCTGTTCTTCTTCCTGTCACCAGACCCAGGCCCGAGATCAGATGGGTAGGTTGGGAAAAAAACTCGCCGATCTCACTGTGCATGCATTCTACAAAAAGGCTCCTTCTGCACATGCCCGAGAATTAGGGGGGAAATTCTGCACTTTTTTTTTTAAAGTGTTGCACTTAGTGCTTAGTAAAAACTGAATTTTTACTAAGCATAAGGATTGGCTACCATTTTATGTAAAGTGAAATTTCTGAGTTTAGGTACGCTTTAAAGAAGGTTTTGGTAAATGTATGTAAATGGATATTGGGCCTACTTAAAGCACAGCTAGAACTTAAAGTGTATGGCTAGAATCCAGAAACAAGTGTTCCTCCTATTGGAAGAAAAGGCATATCATAAAGCCATTCGCTGAGAATGTAAAGATAAAGAGTACTTGAGCTCCTATTAGAGATGGGTTTAGAATGCCCAAAGTTCAAAGTCCAGTTCATACATTTAATTTCATGGAACAGGAATCCCAGATTCTGACGTGTTTGGCCAATCAGCTTCTTCGGAGGATAGTGAGATACATGTTCATCCATGTTTCAGAGACTTTAGTAAAGCTCATTTGAGAATTCTTTCATAGGTCTGTGGTTATTTTGCCAATGAACCTTGTATACAGAACAAAATTCAGTTTGGGAAACTCCTTCAGATGGTATGTTGTGGTGAGCAGTGTATCCAAGGGCTTGCAATCGGGGAAAGTTTAATATGGTCATAAATGTTTTGAATGTAAAGGTTCATAATTTTAAAGGAAGTAAAATACTATTGTTATTGTACGGTTACTAATATTGATGATTGTTTATGGTTAATGTCATTTGGGTTTTCTATCTTAAGTCTTCAATATGCAAATTGTAAATGTTGATATTTAAATTTGTCAATAAAGTGGTCATTATGACCATTTCTTCAGAAAAGTTGTATTTTGAATTGGTTGAGGGGAAGTGGAATGGGGGAAATGGAAGAGTGGGGATTGGAGAAGGTAGAGAGGAGGCATGGGTAAGTATTGGTAACTGGTGTTCCAAGCATCCTGCTACCTGGGTCATGCAAAGTTTGTCCTAGAGAAAGGAGAGCATGCTACTGCTATCTTTGAGCACACTGATGCTGGTGCTGCATTTAATCCTGGCCTCACCGAACCAGATCAGTAAAAGTTAGGGAGCCTCTTCTACTCCATGATGTTGAATGTATGAACGTGACTTTGAGCACTCTACAAAGAGGGTGCTGAGAAGTTCTGGCTTTGCCCAGAAAGAAGAGAGCCAGAGTTATGAAATAACACATCTGTTCAACATATTCCCTCCTGAGACTGATGCACTTGGTACAGCGTAGTTGCAGCTTTTCTAGACCGTTCAAATAAAAGTCCTTTGGTTGGGCCACAAACCAACTCTCAGCAGCATCTTTCACGTCAGAAATGTCCTCAAAACGTTGCCCCTTCAGGAGTTTCTTCAGAATGGGGAACAGATAATAGTCCGAAGGGGCCAGGTCAGGTGAGTAGGGGGGATTGTGGACCAACTGGAAACCCTAGGTGTTCAATTTGGCAGCCACTACGTTGGACGTGTGCACAGGTGAATTGTTCTGCAAAAAAGGGATCCCTTTGGACATTCTTCCACGGCATTTCGTCCTAATTGCCTCCTTCAGCAGGTCCAGGAGGTTAGCATAATACTGTCCGGTGATACTAGAGCCCTGAGGTAGGTAGTCCACCAACAGAATACTGTCTTTGTCCCATAAAACGGACGCCATGACTTTTTTGGCCGATTTCTGGGTTCGGAACTTCTTCGGCCGTGGGGAACCGCTGTGGCGCCATTCCTTTGACTGTTCCTTGGTTTCAGGATCATAGATGTGGAGCCAGGTTTCATCCTCAGTAACTAACCTAGCTGATTACTGTTCAAACATTTCGGCACTTACTTCACTGAAAGCTTGCGCATGTCTAGGATGGTGGTGATAACAAACCCAACACGCTCCCATGAGATGTCAAGTATCTGGGCTATCTTTTTTTGTGGATATTTGCTGGTCCTCAATAATTAGCTCATGGACAGCATCGCAGGTTGCCGGGTCAGTTGAGGTTGGGGGGCGCCCACTGCGGGGCTCATCTTCAACTGTGAAATGGCCAGGTTTGGACATTTCTCTAGGAAGGACACTTCTCCCCCAGTGTTTGTGACATCTCAGTGTGAATGTCCTTTGCTGACTTTCCCTGGAGAAACAAAAACTCCATAACGGCCCGTAACTCCATTGACGTGAAACTTGCTTTTGCTTCTGCCATTACAGCTTCTCACTAAAAGAAAAAAAAATGTTTTAGGATTCGCAAAGACCTGATTATTACACAGTTACATACTAAGATACTAGACTGTCATACGCCCCCACACTTATTTTTCTATTTCATCTGGAAGGGGGCAAAGCCAGGAACTTCTCAGCACCCCCTCGTATCTATTACGACATTTGAGATTTGATGCAACATTGAATAAAAATTGTGTCACGCCAAAAAAAACCCTCGTTCTGAACCCATCTTTTTTAGGAGTTCAAATACTCTTTATCACAACTAGAACCTAATTAAAAAAGTGTAAACTGTACCAAAAACTGAATTATATCCAAGAAAAGTTCCACAAAACCCACAATACCTAGTCCTCTTTTCTTTCCTTAATCATACAGCTTGTATCATCATTCCTACTTCCTATTTTCTTTGCAGGGATTTAAAGACTTAGTGATAACAGAATTTAATCCCACCCCCAAAATAGTAAAAAGTGTCCCTTCTGTTGATTTTCATAGTAACTGTATAATGTAACAGAACAGAAATAATTTTTTATGATACAATCCATTAACACTACAGTGGCGACTGTCAGTGGAGCATCTCACAAATACTGGAAATTAAGTGCTTCAGTGCATCCTGAAAAACACCATGACAGGGGTACCTTAAGGCTTATGTCAATGAATGTTGTTTTCCTGCATTGTATTGAATGTTATATGTCAGAAAACTTACATTGTTTTTATTTGCGCCATAGACATAGCAGTACATTTGACCTGCTTTGTTTTGTGCTGCTTTTTTTGGATGTAGCATGTCCTATTAAGTTTTTTTTGAACTGCGTACAAGTCAAACAGGTCAGGTCAAACATTCTTTTCTTCTCAAACACTGCCTCCTGATTTCTGATTGCTTTTATTTGTGTTTAAAAGGCAAACAGCATATAACAAGAATGACTGCCAAAAAAAAATTCACTTTTTTATAAAAAATGTTTACCTTTATATAGATCAGAGAACTAAGCTGCTTACCATCATTTTAAATTCAGAGTTTAAAAAATTAATTTTTATTGTTGGGGTCTTTCTTTCAAGCAAATGCCTTTTCCGCCACTTTGATGAAAGGACTGTTCACCCAGCAGGAGACAGCTAGGGTGAAGTTGTCTTCAGAACTCAGAACTGGCATTTCTCCTGATAAAGTAAGTCACCATCATCCTGACTGGTAGACACAGATTACTGAAATGCATGCAGGGAATCCAACAGAACATTTAGTTATTTATATTGCAAAAAATAAAAATAGTTACATTTTTTTGTAATAAGTAAGACTTCTCTGGAATTACTGTCATGATGACCATAAACAATATGAGGGATACCAAAAAGAAGGGCACCAATGGGCTCTTAACATTTCCCAGTCTACCTAAAAAGTGGTTATTGCTTTCTATAGCTAGGGACACTGTTCTTCTTGTGAACAAATGTTAAATAGGGGAAAATATTGGGTAGTCTGTGTCGCAAAACATTTTGATAGATAATTATATATAGCCCAATTCAGGGAGCATGCTATTAACAAAAATGTATGTACACATTGTAGATTTGACTTTTGCTGGCATTGTTTAAGATTTTTGATGTATAATTATTGCAGCAAAAAAAGTCTTTATCAATTGGAATATGTTAGCTGATAATACAAAATTTCATTAAACATATAATGATAAAAATATACAGTTATGGTTTAAAACTTGTTTTAACATTTTCACAGCTCACATTCACCAACCATTAGGTCTACACTGTTTAAAAATGTCCAGGAGATTTGTTGACTGCTGTTACTAAACAGTGAGAGGAGGATTAATCTTTAAAAGTGATGAGGCCCAATGCAAACCTCCCTTGAGTGCAATGAATTTACTGTTGAGTGATTCATGTAATTGATTACCGCATATTCCAAGGGGTTTCTGCATCACACCAAAAAAACAATGATGCTAAGTTTAATTTTACATTTTCATTCAAAAAATTGTAAAATGTTTTCAATGGTGGCTAGCAAAGATGTATTCTCTCCAGCCCACATCTGTTGTTTGCATTTACAGTTTAACATGCAAGTGTATTTTTAATTCATTTTTATAAAACACACTCGATTTTGAAGTTGCTATTGAATAAAATGTGTGCTATTTTATATAGTTTATGTTATCAAATATTTTGTAAGTGTTCCTTTTCAGTGCTAACATAACATGAACCTAGGCAGCTAAAGCTTCCACCTTAATCACCTTGAGTCTGATGAATAATTTATTGAGAAATATTAGTAGACAGAATAAAATGAATTACCCAAATTTAAATCTGCACTGTAAAATGACAAGCAAAAATTGACAATGGTAAAGGTCTATTAAGGGATTCAACTGGTTGCTATAAGGTAATTCTGATTTTTTTGTAGAAATTTTAAATCAGTTTAATTTTTAATATCTACTAGAAAATATTTACTGTTTTAACTTGCTAATGAAACAGTATTAATATGTAAATGTAAAAAAGTTACACATTTTCACTAGTTAGCATGTTGTTTTTTTACTAATAACTTTCCTATTATTGTTTAGAAATAGAACTGGAACCCAGTTAAATAAATCAAAGTACTAATTATTCTGGCCAATTGCCCATAACTATACATAAATAATAATGACAGTCTTGAAGGTCTGTGTACTGTCATGTATCCTTGACCTCTGAGACTTTTCATGCTTTTAATGTACAGCGCTGCGTAATATGTTGGCGCTATATAAATCCTGTTTATTAATAATAATAATAATAATAATAATAATAATGCTTTTAATGTCCGCACAGATCCTAAAGACAAGTGCCTGGTTATAATGAGCCTAATCTGAGGCTCTGCACATTGCAGAGATTTTGAAAAGGCTCAACACCCAGCAGTATATTAAATGTGTAGTATATAAATGTGGACTAGAATAATATTTTTACAGTATAGTGTATCTAAAAGCTATTTCAGTCCAGGGGGTTTTATATCTGCTAAAAATAAAGTTTAACTTTTTGCTAGATATCCATGTTAGAAGCTTTGTTTATAGAACATATTTCCCCTTGTTGGATATTCTCCATAACCTAAATCTAGAGTAAAGTAATTTCCATATAGATATTCTCTATCCCTGAGGCCAAACTTGGAGCATAAACTGAACCTAAAGCTGCGTACACACGGCAAATTTTTCTCGCCCGATAATCGGTATTGGCCAATTATCGGGCGAAAATCTGCCGTGTGTACAGACGGTCGTCGTCCACCGTCCGACGACCGTCCTGGCGGATCCATGGACGATGGACGACGACCGATCCTAATGAAAGGGGAGGGGAGAGCGCGCAGCAGGGTGCCGCTCCGTCGCTCTCCCCTTCCCCTCTCCATAGAGCATGAACGGTGCTGTATGTACAGCATCGTTCATGCATCGTGCAGTCTTTTCTTTCGTGAAAGATCCTTTCCAACGAGAAAAATTGCAGGTGTGTACGCAGCTTTCGGCTATACAGCATGCCATGCTCTCGCCCAAGCCATAACTTAACCCACTGGCCGAAAATGTACGAGGCAAAAACACACATCATGCTGCCATTTGGACGGTTGTCTTCCTTTCTCGCTCACATTGGATCAACTGTCTTCAACTTTGTATAAATCCCTGGAAGCTATACACAGATTTGAGACCATTAGAAAAGACTCTGATGCTTTTTAGCTCATGATTTCATAAGACCAACTCAGCCACCTATGAGACCTGAATTGGTAGCTGTTGGTCAGCCAACTTTTTACTTCTTCCTGGGGTAATAAATACTCTTTTGCAAGGCTCTTCAATGTAAATAAACACTGTTTCTTTTTTGCCTTATCGTCGGCAAGTCATCCTTTACAGCTGAATAGTATTGTCACTGGTTTCCCATTATTCCCCTAAGGAGAATATACCAGCGAAACGCATTGGGACTCAGATCCAGTTTAGCCAGTATATTTTAATACTCTTTAAGATCAAGTCAGTTGTATTTTTTTTAGTATAGGCCTTGTTACCCTCTAAATTATTGCGGGTTCTGCACATGGCCCCTGATTCATCATTGAAATCCGCGATCGCTGGAAGCGCGATAATACGCGTGACCAGCGATCGCGGATTACCGCGGTCCGGGACTCAAGTGCGCGCGTACACTCGCATCCTGAATCTGCCGGCCGGATTCCTGCCATGCGCAATAGGGGTCGCGAATCTGCCAATTAAGGCAATTACATTTCAGCTCGCCAGTAAAAAGCTGTCGGATAAGCGCGGCTCCGTGCGCGAGCTTTTCCGGTTGTTGAATAGCGCGATCGCGCACGATTCCGGATCGCTAATACGAATGCGCGACCGATAATCCGATTTTGCTTGATGAATCAGGGGCATGGTCTCTGTCTATATTTAAATAATTCATTTTTGTTCTACTATTGTATATACCTTGTACAATCACATATAAAATTTTAAGCCATAATAAATCCCCTGATGTTCTTTCCCTTCTGTTTAATATTCTAACCCAAGGGGCTTGGCTCTGTACAATAGTCTTGTGTGGTTTGGGGACACTCACCCTTTTTACTAAGTACTGTACCGGGCAACAAAAATAAATGTTTTTCATCTATGTTTAGCTTAATACTAATGGAAATATTGCTACAATTATTTCAGATAGATCTGGTCTAGGATCGAAAACATTTGGCAAATGAGAGCAAATGATTTTAAGAAGTCCATTCAAAGATTGATGGATAACCCAGGTTCACACATGATAGTCTATCTTCTCCAGTCTTGAAAAGTTTTATTAAGTCAGCCCAGCTCTGTCTGGCAGGACATAGGACTTGATTTGTTATTACTACTGGTATATCCATTACATAGAGGTCTTGTCCGTCTCTGCCTGTGACTGGACAATTAAAAAGTGGGGTGGATAGGTAAAATAAATAAATCTTGTCCACAGGAGTGCTGACGGTCTCTTTGTGCTGTATACTGGTAATTCACCCATTGTTTACATGGCTTCTTGCCAGGTGATATCTCCCTCTGAACTGGGGTTATTGGGCAATCTACATCAACCATTCCCAAATAGGGTTTTGTGGAACCTTATGATTTCTCGAAGTTGTGAAGAGTTACTTGAGCTGTGACTGGATTTCCTCTTTGTGTCTGCATAGATGCAGGTCTAATGCTACTTGTCAGGGGCACATGCCCCTATTTTCCTAATAATTTACTTTATCAGGTATTCTGCAAGACCAAACATTTTTTAAGGGTTTATTTGGGGTAAAACGATTGAGAAAGACTCATCTATGACTGTGAACCAAGCAGAAGAAAGTGAACATTTCAGAAAAAATCGAACACCAAAAATACAGGTAATGGAATGTAGATGATTATACCTTAGAGGACAACATAAAAATATGATTTATTTCATGCGCCTTCCAGTGTACACTAATAATGTAGTAATGAATATAGTGATGTAATAATTTGTTAAACCTGCCCAGAATACTATTTTAAAACAGTGGGCATGAGAAGGTGGTATAAAGCATCAATGTTCACATGCTATACTATGAAATTGGAGGAAGCTATTTCAGAACAGGAAAAGCCTTTGCATCTGTGCAAGACTTAGGACTCAAATTTTGTTTTAAGCAAAAAAAAATATGTTTCTCCTTGGCACCATGACAACACAATAGAGTTTGCAGATAGCCTTAACCTCTCCTAGTGTGTGCTGCTTTACCTACCTCTTAGATTGTAAGCTCTTCAGGGCAGGGTCCTCTCCTCCTCCTTTTTCACTGTCTGTATCTGCCTGTCATTTGTTACTAACATTTGTTCCATAACTATTTAATGTACAGCACGATGAAACATGTTGGAGCTATATAAATCTTGTTTAATAATAATAATATAATTAATAAAAATAATTACTCCCACCACCTGGTCTTGCAACTAGATTCCCAACTGTATTCCTAGAAATCTCAATACATTTATAATGTTTCACCTTCGGTTGAGATACTTGTAATGCTTTTGTACACAAAAATGGTTTTTGGAAGTAGGCATTTGTCAATATTTAAATATAAAAACCTGATAGAGATCTATATTAATTATATATATATATATATATATATATATATATATATATATATATATAGCTGACCTGGATACAATTTCTTTTTGTTTTGTTAAACAAACTGGACATTTAGACCCAAAGCCATTACAGTGAGGTAGACAGCAGGGTTCCTTGTAAGAAAAATGGGCATATAAGCAGGTATCAATTGTGATTACTGCCAGTTTATTACAGAAAAAAATAGCATTAGTATTCCCATGATACTTGGACTAAATATAATATTAATCCATTTCCTTCTGCAGTACAGGGCTGTGCTCAAACATGTTCTTAGGCAGTGTGTGTGGAGTGGTTGCCAAACTTAGTTACTTCAACTTCAGAGTGCAATCTAAAATAAGTATAGCTTGGTGAAATGCTGTAACTACAATACACATACTGGTGCTTTACTTGAGATATATATATATATATATATATATATATATATATATATATATATATATGACCTGCTGCAGACCATCTTACAGAAAATGTAATTTATTACTTGGAGTAAGGATCAAATGTCAGGATGCCATGAACATATTTTTACCATTACTAAAAATGATGGTAAATTCTAACTACTATACCCCAGAATTGGCCTTTGATGTATTTGAAATCTAGCACTACTTTAAGATGTGTGTTTGGTGGCTTTATCTGATACTCAGAAAAAATGATATTGATAAAGAGAAACCAGTATCTAATGTACAAATCTGAAAATGTGAGTAGGTTGACCAATATTCTAATTACTGGATGCAGTTCTGTCTTTCTAATGCCACTGTCCTGAATTTCTAAAATGTATGCTTGTTGCTGATCAATGATGCACCAAACAAAAGTAGTTAAGAAAGCTATACTTTTAGATAATGATCAGCAATGGGACTTTCCTAATTTCTCCCAGAACAAGCTTTACTTTAATGTTAATATTAACTACAATTTATTTTTAATTTATTATATTGTTTTAAAAAACACCGGAAATATATAGCCTAGTGTTTTAGATACTAGCCTTAAGATCCATGGTTTGACCAGTAATCGTTGCTCCTGGAACATATGTTGTATAACAGAAAAAAATTGTCATTGAGATAGACCATTTGTCTATTTTTGAGAACAAATATTTGGGGTTGTTAACATCCACTTGTCTTAAATCTCTCCTGAATGTCATATAAATAGGAGATTTCAAGCGATGTCTACAGTAGGTCTGGAACATTGTATGAAGACAGCTTGCTCCTGTTTTCGTTGGAGAAAACACTACCGAGAAGAACTCAACATTCTATACATTCCTGCTATTAAAATATGGAAAGAAGCCCAAATATAGACAAGTCACTGTCTGTAGTCATATGAGGTGTTGTTAAAAGGCAGCTTTAGACAAAATAGGCAATTAAACGTGAACGTTTTCCTGCTCAGTACATCCAGGAAAATAATATTAAAGAATACAATATAGTGGGGTCACATCTTTGTATGCAACCTTCTGAGTGGACAATAGGAGTGGCTGAACACTGATAGCTCACTGTCAGAATGCTCCCTGTCAAGGCTTTATGTATCAGGACATAAAAAAAAAGAATCATCTGGTACTTAGCAGTTCCTAAAATTAGGTAAATACATAATTTACACCGTGTCATTTATTTAGGAAAGACTACATCAAAATGTAGAAATAGTGTGTAAAAATTATCGCTAAATAGGAATTAAGAGGGTAAGTATTAGCCAGGTGCTGCTAAATAGGTCACTAGGTTAGTTGCTTATTAGCTAGTATGACCATCTCCATAAAAGCAGACGTTGTTTGCAGTTTGCTGATGCATTCAGGCGGGTGCCAATACAATGCCAAGAAGGAAAGACATCAGCAATGATCATAGAGAAGCAATTGTTAATGCCCATCAGTCTTTTTTTTTTAAGTCCATTTGTAAACAATATGAAGTCCAATATTTTACAGTGAGAAAGATTATCCACAAATGGAATACATTCAAGACAGTTGCCATTGTTCCCAGGAGTTTTTGTCCCAATAAACGTTAATGTTTAGGGAAATTGGATAAAGCCCAAGAGCTACATCTCTACAGACTTTACAGGCCTCAATCAGCACTTCCCTACTGTCTCCTTGTGCTACACCACCCTCTCCCCTTCTATGTAAGTGTCCACATAGGCCATTATCAACATCAGTTCTGGTATTTATGGTAGTTTTATGAAAGCAAAATATTTTAAAATGAAACAAAATATGAATGTTTTTATTTGCTTCAGTTGACAAAAAAAACTTGAAAATCTTTTCAATTTTTCCCATCTCCAGCCTATGATTAGCAGCAGACTGAGTTTCTCATTCAATCTTTGTCAATTTTAGCTTTCTCTTATCAGCACGTCCCTTGTTAGTAAATAGGCAATGTAGAAAAACTGATTGGCTCCTTCTGCTGTGCTGCTTGTACCTTCTTTAATTTTATAACTACTGTACAGGATATTGCAAGAGATCAGATTCAGATATTTATTGCCTACATTTAAAAAATACATTTATTTACAAGGTATTACCTAATGAATACAGATCAACAATATATTATGTATAATATAACTTCAGGGGTTTAGGTTTAGAGATAAAAGTCATAAAGACCAGATATTTCCTTTTTATAATGTCCCCTTGTTTTTTGGATGCTCAGTATTCAATTTAAATGCTAACATTGCTGTTATCATAACATTTGACTTCAAGAAAAGTACCTTGTTATGGGGTGATATTTTCACTAATAGGAATGTGCATATTTCTGTTAAACTGGCACATGCAATATAATAAGTTTCTTTTTTTAAAAACAAATTTAGAATTGTATTGCGTTTCCCCACAGAAAGACCAAATGCTGAATGAACAGCCCTCAGAATGTAGCATGTTGTAATCTCTTCTAAAGTATGAATGTTCAGCTTTTTATTTTATATACAATATTTTAACTATGACTGCTGATAATACACATTTTAAATACATTACACTACATTTTTATTATTAATTATGTATGATAATTTGCACCATTGGACTGATTAGTTCATTTCTGTTTCAGTCAATACTAATTTGAGAGCAGCCAAATGATGCAACAGCAGAGGAAACTGCATTTACCATGATGGTTGGAATACTAATTAGCAGTTTGCAGTTCAATTTGTTAAACTGCTGGCAATAATTGGGTCTATTGTGAAGATGTTTTGAGTGTGTTTTAACACAATGTCACCTTTCGTTCTGCCTGTTACTTGGTGCTTGCTGTATTAGGTTAATCTGCTTGTGAAATACCTCACAATATAATAGCCATGCTGGAAAAGGGAAATAATAAACACTAGCAATAGAAGTACTTAATTACCTTGCAGATGCATGAAATGTTGTAGCAGTACTTCATATTTTTTTGGAATAGGTCTTATAATAAATGCATTGCAAATAGTGTTCCATAAAATAGGGGGTTTCAGTCACTTGGAATATGTTTTTCTGCATTCTTTCTTTCTAGTATTTCTATAATTATACGCACTCACATAGCGATAAGTATTCTACATATATACTTACCCTACTCAACAAATCCCGAGCAGTCTTTATAATATTCATCTGCAAATTTAAATTACCTATGTGAGAGAATGGGAACTTATTTACATTTGTGAAATGACCATTGATGATGCATGTGCAGAGCGAGATCGGGAACTTCTGCCAGTGCCGTGTGTACAGTCCTTTCACATATATCCTAGGTAAGATTTACCCTTTTCAAGCAGATGACTAGGATCCTATACAGATGGGTATTAAAATGAATAATGAAGCATTTGTGCTCCTCATTTCCTTGGCGAATTCTCCCAATGCCGGGGCTGATTGCATGTATCTGATGCTAGTGGTTAAGCATGCATATGGACATGCTTATGGACAGTAAAGCTTTTGCTGCATCTAATAAAAACAAAAAAAAACAGGACTTTGTGATCAGGCTCCAATTTACCATCACCAGTTTCCTGAACAAGCTCACTAAATTAGAAAGAAACACACAAGGTTCCAATGTAGAATAATTTAATTTTTAAGCACTGTGTTATGTAGCCACCTGGTATTTGAATGAACAATCCCTAAAATGTTGCTCAGAGACTACATTTGTTTTACCAGCAAATGTCATTTTCAGGGAAGAAATTCCCGAGGTTAATTACATTTGATGCTAAGTGAAGAACAAGCAAAATCTACATGGAATTAAGGTCAGGCGGCCAAGAAGCAGAAGATCAACCTGGGCTATTGTCAAAAAGCTCAAAAGGTCAAATACTGAAGGACAGAAAATTAACAAACAACACACTTTTGTGTTATTTGTTAAAAACCCAGTTAGGTTCTAAAATTATTGGTCAGCTTGCCATAAAAAGTAAAGTTTATAAAACAATTTCCATTATCTATTCTTGGCAGCTTTAGTTTTGACATATCATTATCAGAATTCCTCATTCTTTCCACCTATAGAGGCCATTGCAAAGACAAAATATCGTCATGCCTTTCAAATAAACTGCTCATAATGGAGAATAAACAAATAATTTCGAATCCACCAATGAGAATGTGAATGTGTAATAAGACAGAAAAAGGTATATTTTGTAAGGTGCAGTCTGTATAGGAAAGGATGACAATGAAGCGAAGTGTAAACTCATGCCTATTTTGTCTATTGCTGATTTTACTTTTGATTAGGTTTATTTTGCTTTCATATTTTTATGTTTCTTATATGTAAATTTCTTTATGTGGTTTCACCTCTGTCACTGCTCCTGGGTTGCTGACAGTTCCAAATAAAGGAAAGTGGTGAATATCAGTTTCTTCATGACTTAATGGAGTATTGGATATGGTGTTTTAGTGATCATTGATGATCATTGAACAAAGGAAGTTCAAGCCCCTAGGATTATGTATACCAATATTTGGTTTTGGGAGTACCCAATGAACTGATGAAAACCTGGAGCTGGTGGCTGGTATGTTGCTCATGGTATAATATTTATGTATGTATATTTGTGAAATGACCACGGATGATGCATGTACAGAGCAAGATCAGGAACTTCTGCCAGTGCCTTTAGTACAGTCCTTCCACAAATCTTAGGTAAGATTTAGCCTATTCAAGCAGATGACTAGGAACTTATACAGATGGGTTTTAAAATAAATAATGAAGCATTTGTGCTCCTCATTTCCTTGGCGCATTCTCCCAATGCCAGGGCTGATTGCATGTCCCTGATGCTAGTGGTTCAGCATGGATATAGACATAGTAAGACATTTGCTGCATCTAGTTTAAAAAAAGAACAGGACTTTGTGATCAGGCTCTAATTTAACATCACCAGTTCCATGAACAAGCTCACTTAATTAGAAAGAAACACACAAGGTACCAAAGTAGAATAATTTAATTTTTAAGCACTGTGTTATATAGCCACCTGGTATTTGAATGAACGATCCCTAAAATGTTGCTCAGAGACTACAATTGTTTTACCAGCAAATGTCATTTTCAGGGAAGAAATTGCCGAGGTTGATAATATTTGGAGCTAATCGAAGCACATGCGAAATCTACATGGAATTAAGGTCAGGCGGCCAAGAAGCAAAATATCGTCCTGGGCTATTGTCAAAAAGCTCAAAAGGTCAAACACTAAAGGACAGAAACTTCATTAACAAACAACATACTTTTTTGTTATTTGTTAAAAACTCAGTCAGGTTCTAAAATTATTGGTCAGCTTGCCATAACAAGTAAAGTTAAAACAATTTCCATTATCCTATCAAATAAAATAACTTAAAAATAAATGACAACTCCACACAAAATAGACATTTTTGCATTTGTGTAACTGCTAACATTTTGCATTATATAGTTTCCCTATATATCTTGGCAGCTTTAGTTTTGACATACCATTATCAGAATTCCTCATTCTTTCCACCTATAGAGGCCATTGCAAAGCCAAAATATTGTCATGCCTTTCAAGTAAACTGCTCATTATGGAGAATAAACAAATAATATGGAATCCACCAATGAGAATGTGGAATAGGACAGAAAAAGGTATATGTTGTAAGGTCCAGTCTGTATAGGAAGGAATGACAATGAAGCAAAGTGTAAACTCATGCCTATTTTGTCTATTGCTGATTTTACTATTGATTAGGCTTATTTTGCTTTCAAATTTTCATGTTTTTTTATATGTAAATTTCTTTATGTGGTTTCACCTCTGTCACTGCTGTTGGGCTGCTGACAGTTCCAAATAAAGGAAAGTGGTGAATATCAGTTTCTTCATGACTTAATGGAGTATTGGATATGGTGTTTTAGTGATCATCGAACAAAGGAAATTTAAGCCCCTATGATGTATACCAATATATGGTTTTGAGAGTACCCAATGAACTGATGAAAACCTTCAGCTGGTGGCTGGTATGTTGCCTATGGTATAATATTTATAAATGTATAGTTGTGAAATGACCACTGATGATGCATGTGCAGTGCAAGATCAGGAACATCTGCCAGTGCCGTGTGTACAGTCCTTCCACATATATCCTAGGTAAGATTTAGCCTGTTCAAGCAGATGACTAGGATCCTATACAGATGGGTACTAAAACAAATAATGAAGCATTTGTGCTCCTTATTTCCTTGGCGGATTCTCCCAATGCCGGGGCTAATTGCATGTACCTGATGCTAGTGGTTCAGCATGCATATGGACATAGTAAAGCTTTTGCTGCATCTAGTTAAAAGAAACAACAGGACTTTGTGATCAGGCTCTTATTTAACATCACCAGTTTCCAGAACAAGCTAACTAAATTAGAAAGAAACACACAAGGTACCAATGTAGAGTAATTAAATTTTTAAGCTCTGTGTTATGTAGACACCTGGTATTTGAATGAACAAGCCCTAAAATGTTGCTCAGAGACTACAATTGTATTACCAGCAAACATCATTTTCAGGGAAGAAGTTGCTGAGGTTGATATTATTTGGAGCTAAGTGAAGCACAAGCGAAATCTAGATGGAATTAACTAAGGCGGCCAAGAAGCAGAAGATCATCCTGGGCTTTTGTCAAAAAGCTCAAAAGGTCAAACACTAAAGGACAGAAACTTCATTAACAAACAACATTCTTTTGTGTTATTTGTTAAAAACTGAGTTAGGTTCTAAAATTTTTGGTCAGCTTGCCATAAAAAGTAAAGCTTATAAAACAATTTCTATTATCTATTATATAAAATTAACTTAAAAATAAATGACAACTCCACACAAAATAGACATTTTTGCATTTGTGTAACTGCTGACATTTTGCATTATATAGTTTCCCTATATATCTTGGCAGCTTTAGTTTTGACATACCATTATCAGAATTCCTCATTCTTTCCACCTATAGAGGCCATTGCAAAGCCAAAATATTGTCATGCCTTTCAAGTAAACTGCTCATAATGGAGAATAAACAAATAATATGAAATCCACCAATGAGAATGTGCAATAGGGCAGGAAAGGGTATATGTTGTAAGGTGCAGTCTGTATAGGAAGGAATGACAATGAAGCGAAGTGTAAAGTCATGCCTATTGTGTCTATTGCTGATTTTACTCTTCATTAGGTTTATTTTGCTTTCATATTTTTATGTTTAATATATGTAAATTTCTTTATGTAGTTTCACCTCTGTCACTGCTGCTGGGTTGCTGACAGTGCCAAATAAAGGACAGTGGTGAATATCAGTTTCTTCATGACTTGATGGAGCAATGGATTCAAGTACAACTGCTGTTTTAGTGATCATTGATGATCATTGAACAAAGGAAGTTTAAGCCCCTAGGATTTTGTATAACAATATATGGTTTTGGGAGTACTCAATGAACTGATGAAAACCTGGAGCTGGTGGCTGGTATGTTACTCATGGTATAATATTTATATAGGTATAGTTGTGAAATGACCACTAATGATGCATGTGCAGTGCACGATCAGGAACATCTGCCAGTGCCGTGTGTACAGTCCTTCCACATATATCCTAGATAAGATTTAGCCTATTCAAGCTGATGACTAGGATCCTATACAGATGGGTAATAAAACAAAGCTTTTGCTGCATCTAATTAAAAAAAGAGCAGGACTTTGTGATTAGGTTCTAATTTAACCTCACCAGTTCCCTGAACAAGCTCACTAAATTAGAAAGAAACACACAAGGTACCAATGTAGAATAATTTAATTTTTAAGCACTGTTATATAGCCACCTGGTATTTGAATGAACAAGCCCTAAAATGTTGCTCAGAGACTACAATTGTTTTACCAGCAAATGTCATTTTCAGGGAAGAAAATGCTGGTTGATAATATTTGGAGCTAAGCAAAGCACAAGCGAAACCTACATGGTATTAAGGTCAGGCGGCCAAGAAGCAGAAACACACTCTTGTGTTATTTGTTAAAAAAACAGCTAGGTTCTAAAATTTTTGGTCAGCTTGCCATATAAAGTAAAGTTTATTTCTATTATCTATTCTTTAAAATAAAATAACTTAAAAATAAACGACAACTCAACACTAAATAGACATTTTTGCACTTGTGTAACTGCTGACATTTTGCATTATATAATTTCCCTTGGCAGCTTTAGTTTTGACATACCATTATCAGAATTACTCATTCTTTCCACCTATAGAGGCCATTGCAATGCCAAAATATTGTCATGCCTTTCAAATAAACTGCTCATAATGGAGAATAAAGTATTGCCTATAATAAGTCATGCCTATTGTGTCTTTTGCTGATGTTACTTTTGATTAGGTTTATTTTGCTTTCATATTTTCATGTTTATTATATGTAAACTTCTTTATGTGCTTTCACCTCTGTCACTGCTGCTGGGTTCCTGACAATGTCAAATAAAGGAACGTGGTGAATATCAGTTTCTTCATGACTTGATGGAGTAATCGAAACAAGTACAACTGGTGTTTTAGGGATCATTGATGATCATTGAACAAAGGAAGTTTAAGTGCCACTGCAGCTGGTGGCTGATATGTTGGTCATGGTATTATATTTATATATGTATAACTTTATAAATACATTTAAGGAAACTGTAAAAGTTATTACATGACCATGTGGAATATTGTGCACCTATGGTTATATAAATATTATGTAAAGTATTTAGTAAAGTTTGATAATATGGTGAAATACAGGCAACTACAAATCTTCCTTTCCACCTTTTACAAGGGCTCTGCCCTAGACAGGTGGACTTCAACGCAAGGTTTAGACATAAATTAAGGGTGCATACATGTACTTAAACTAAAAAGTATTCTTTAATACAAACACAGCCCATATGCTTTCAATTTAAAGTATATTCCTTCCTTTTAAAAGCAGTACATTTTTGTTTTTGTTCCTGAGGATATTTGAAGAGTATGCTTCGGCCATTTATAACTAGTGCTAGAACACTAGAGGATACAAAGCTTTAACTGGGACCACGCAGAAAATTGAAAAAAATATTATAATTCAAAAAGTAATGTTGTTATAGTTAAGGAGCTCTGAAAGTTTACCCAAAAAGACAGGCAAAAAGAAAGGAACCAGTCCCTATCATTAACTTTGGAACTTTGCCTCATTAAGGAGATGCCTAAAGCTGATGAGGGAGGAGTGAAGCACAGGGCCAGCATGACCAGGATCTAGGGGGATCAGGAAAGTGTAGGGTCAAGTGAATGAAAAAGGGGGGATAGAGGGGGAGATATAGATTGGAGGATTTGAGATAAAGGGGTAGAGGAAGAGAGGGGTTAAAAGGTGGAGGAACTGGAAGTAAGGCAGCAGTTAGATAAAAGAAAAGTGTGAGCTTCCCTTCCATCTTTTTTGCCAGGTAAGTTGGGTACAGTGCTAATTGGGAGTGGTTGGATTGGCAGCAGTTGCGGTCCTTGGGGAAGGGGAAGCGGAGGAGGTTGTGAGTAAAGTGGTGTTTTCAGGTCAGTATTAGAATTTGTAGCTGGGAACAAATTCCTAAAATAGGGTGCCTCACAAGAATATGTGGAGTGGGTGGTGCCTTCAAGAACCTGCAATCCGTAGGAGAGTAAGGGTACTGTTTATCTTCGGGATAAAAAATTGTAGGAAGGGTATGTATATAGGAGGGATGTTGATGTTATTATATTTTATAAATATGAGAATGTTGATTTGTATGTCATTGTTTATAGTAAAGTGTTAATAAAAAGTCATCCGGCCATTTCCCAAAATGTATGTATGTATTATTAGCAGGTAGGGGAAAAAGGGGAATGGTGTAGGTATGGGTAATGGGGGTTTCAAGGGCAGGCCTAATGACATGCTAGGTACCGGAGTCTTGCCTTACTATGACATGTTCTGTGTATAGGTAGCTGTCTTAAGGTTACCTTTCTAATGTCAGAGTCTACAGCAAGGAGAACACTAAGCAGCATAGTGACATCACCAGATCCTGAGCCAACCCTGGCCATGCTCTGATTTTAGCCCCTGCTCTGTATGCATAGATGCACTGGATGCATTTACCTCTTCTATGATGTTAACCTTCCTCGATGCCTTGAATCCTTGTCGTATCCAGGTTGTAAGTGTTGTCTGTGATCCTATATATTTCATATTGTGCAGACATTTGAGCACAGAGAACTGTACACAGCCCTGCATAGCTTTCTACAAACATAAGGCAAAAAAAAAATCACAATATACTTTTAGGAGAATCTATTCATGTGATTTGCTATGAACATTCATTATATTTTAACCTGCCAGGTATATTTACCATAATGGCACTTTTGAGCCAATGCCTAGGCATCAGGGTCAACATGATATTTTGACATATTTCAATTTATTTAAATAATTTAAATTTGAATCAATTGAATAGTAATGACCTTAATATACCTATCTTGTAGGAGTTTATTTTTCAATTGATGTTTTAACTACAAGTAGTATTAACTTGTCCTTATTCATTCATTTATATTACCATTCATAAGCTTGTTTATCAACAGTGACAAAGAACAAGAGTGCTGTAAAATACCTTTTGATTTAAGGTCTCATGGTGATAAACATATAGTTTCCCAATCCTCCTGTAAGTGTTTCACAGTAGCCACGCTGTCATCATTAGTTAGAATTTAAGCAGCTTAGTTCAAATAACGAGACCTAGATTTTTTTTTCAATCCGTAAGGATTTTATTTTGTCACACAACTCACTGACGAAAGATTGACCAATATTTTTTGCATCCATAAGAACAGTATTTGCAACAGTTTAACCAATTTAAAGTGCACCTGTAATGTAGTAGTAATGATAATAAGGAGGTAATAGGCAGTAACATGATAACTTTCACATTAAAAAGAAGAGGAATGTTTAGTGTATGCAAAATTAAGTTACTATGTTTTAAAGAAGTTGGCATAGTCACATCTTTGTTATATTCAGTCTACTAATCTCATTATAGTTGTGCTGTGTTATATAAACAAACGCAAAGTTAAAAAATAATAGGAAGATAACATTTTGAAAACAAGTTGCTGCTTCCTAAATATGTTCTATGTCCCTAATGTTTCTGGTCTGAATTTTATGTTGTTTCATGTGTCAAAGTAGATAATGGAAGTAGGCTGTTTACTTACCAAAGTGAATGTTTACTTGAAGAGTATGTTCACTTAGCTTAGTGAAAAAAGGAGAAAATGTGTTTACTTCAATTGTCTAATCATGTGCCAGCAAAATCCAGATTTCTTTTATTCCCCTTACACATGATTGGGTCTTTAAACTGAACAATGTCTTACTTTATTCCTAACTAGGTGAGCATTGCCTATGCAAAGTACACATAAGCTTTTAAATTACAGTTTCCATTCATTTAGTAAATGAACTCGAATAAATTGTATTTAGCAATCAATATTATTTCAGTCATTTCCCAGACAGGGAAAAGTAGATTGCTAGCCATCATCTGTCAAATGTGACAACTGCCACAAATGGTATTATTCAATATGTAGTTCCTAAGTTAAAATAGAATCTACAAGTATGATAAATATAAAAACAACTTATGCAATATCCACTTTTAATCCAGCACTGTCCCTCACAGTGATTGTTCCACCATTGAATGTTGCCAGTCAAGGTCGATTGGCAGTCAATTAGGAGAGCGTGTTGAGAAGTTCCTGGCTTTTCCCCCTTCCTGATGAAATAGAAAAATGAGTGTGGGGGCATATGATAGCTTCTTTTAGTGAGAAGCTGTGATGGTAGAGGCACAAGCAAGTTTCATGTCGTTGGAGTTACGGGCCCTCATGAAGTTTTTGTTTCTCCAGGGAAAGTCAACAAAGGACATTCACACTGAGATGTCACAAACACTGGGGGAGAAGTGTCCCTCCAACAGCACTGTCAAAACCTGGATATCTCGTTGCAAGACTGGGCATTTCACTGTTGAAGATGAGCCCCGCAGTGGGCGCCCCCCAACCTCAACTGACCCGGCAACCTGCGATGTTGTCCATGAGCTGATTATTGAGGATATTGATATTTGACATCTCACGGAAGCGTGTTGGGCTTGTTATCACCACTATCCTAGACATGCGCAAGCTTTCAGTGAAGTGGGTGCTGAAATGTTTGAACAGTGATCAGAAGAAGGAATGAGTTGAAGAAGCCAATGCCGTTTTGGCGCATTTTGAAGCTGCACAGGACTTTTTGGCTAGGTTAGTGCCTGAGGATGAAACCTGGCTCCACATCTATGATCCTGAAACCAAGGAACAGTCAAAGGAATGGCGCCACAGTGGGTCTCTGCGGCCGAAGAAGTTCCGAACCCAGAAATCAGGCAAAAAGCCATGGCGTTTGTTTTTTGGGACAAAGACGGTATTCTGTTGGTGTACTACCTACCTCAGAGCTCTAGTATCACCAGACAGTATTATCCTGGACCAGCTAAAGGAGGCAATTAGGACAAAACGCTGTGGAAAGTGGAAACTTTTTTTTGCAGGACTTTGCACCTGCGCACACGTCCAACGTTGTGGCTGCCAAATTGAACATCCTGGGTTTCCAATTGTTCCACCATCCCCCCTACCCACCTGACCTGGCCCCTTCGGACTATTATCTGTTTTGAAGAAACACCTGAAGGGGCAACGTTTTGAGGACATTTCTGACGTCAAAGATGCTGCTGAGAGCTGGTTTGCGGCCCAACCAAAGGATTTTTACTTGAACAGTCTGAAAAAGCTGCAACTACTCTGTACCAAGTGCATCAGTCCCAAGGGGGAATATGTTGAATAAATGTGTTATTTCATAACTCTGTTTCTCTTCTTTCTGGGCAAAGCCAGGAAATTCTCAGCACCCCCTCGTATATTTAGCCCACTTTCTCAGAGAGCAGGTTGGTATATTTCAGCAGTGGCCCAGGCTGAGCATATTGCTGCAGTGGACTGTGCTTACATATCATTATTTGAGTATTATACAGTGCAGAAGTAAGGATAGTCCATTGCTGCCACAAATAAAGAAGGACATAATTTATGATGTCACTATGTCATATGCTTATATGATGTCACTGGCCTGGCCAGAAAACTTTCGCAAAAAAAGAGATGGTAGAGGGATAATTTGTGGAAAATTTAAAGATCTGTGTTCATGCTGGTCTTGAGGTTGCAGTGCATTTCCTACTTCCTCATGGCAGGGAACTGTTGCCTCTGAAGCTAAATGTAGCTTCTCCTGGTGGCTCCATAGAGAATGAATAGGGCAGAGGTGAGTGGTACTAGTACAACTCAGTGCCACCAGCTGTCAAATGTGCATACCTTGGTTAACAATCAGTGCTGCAGTGTGAATGACCAAGCACCAAGGTTCCAGCCACAGGGAGTCATCTTGGAACACTGATCCCAAATAAGGTCTAAAATTGCCTTTAAGAATCAATTAGAGTTCCTCATTCTTTTTTGAATATAAGCCAAAAAGGTGTTAAAAGTCATGCATCAACCAGCGGTAGTTTCAAGCTAGGAATATCATATATATATATATATATATATATATATATATATATATATATATATATATATATATATATATATATATATATATATGTGCAATGTTTTTAATTTGAATACTCCCGATAGACAGTAGAGTCAGACAACAAGATAGACAATTGATAGACAAGATCCTGGCCCTCCAAAGCAATTAAGCAGTACAATTAGGTTCAAAACAATGCTAAACCTTCTAAATCAACAATGTAAAAGCACTGATGAGGCTATTTTCCTTCATTATCCCTGGTGAAGGAGCTAATAAAAATACAGAAATTGGTTATCTAATTTCTCTTGCACTTGACTGGGAATTAATACCCCAATTACTTTTAAAATAAATACCCAACTTTGTTTAATTAATGCCTAATGTATTGTTTTTTATTTTTTAAGTATTTCTTACCTGAGATCAGGGTTGTGTGGCAGGCAGTTCTATATATTTTTCTGATCTGGAGCTGTCATGATGACACATCTCAAAGGGTGACAACCAGACAACAACACAGAGCAGCTAGTAATCTCCTCTCCAGTCTTCTCTATCACAGAAGACAAGGTTGAACACATGACAGCAGATTTAGGAAAGTAACTTGGGGATTTTAAAGCTTATTTTAAAACAGAATGGGTAATTGCAAGAGAGATGGGGACATTTTTTTTCGACAGTTCAGCTTTAATTTTCCTAAATTCCTCTAGCTCTACATATCATAGGTTCTCGCTATGATCTCAACCTTTAGAACAAACTTAAACATTTACAGGTATATGTATAAAGCACATTCACCAAACGTTCAATGCACATGAATCTTTCTGGTGCACAGGTTCTGAATGACAGTGATTGAATTACCTGCAGTAAATGTTTGGTACAACAATGGGTTGAAAACCCCTTTTTAACCCCCTTTGTAAACCTTGTGAATCCTTTAACCCTCATAAAAAGTGAGACTGTTTGTCTTGTCTAAAAATGGATGATTGAACTCTTGATTGATTGTAAGGCATTTAGGCAACAGAAATTATTATTCTTCTAAATTTCCTCTAATAAATTTCTTGTTTAATGCAGGTATTCTTTAAGGGCCATTAAGGAACAGTCCTCCTTTGAAAGTATTCTTTAAAAAATATGACAATTATCCTGAAGGTTTAATATTCAAGCAATTCAGTCAGAGGCTTTTACAATCTTATGTGATATCCTTTCAAAGTAATCTTGGATTTTCTCACAGAAGAAGTTATATGTGGACATCAGTCACTAAAAGTTAACATGTCTCTTTTAAAGTAAAACACATAAAATAATTGTCTTGTTTACTATAATTCAGTTGTGGCAAGTCAGTTGTGTAGTTAAAAAGAGCACAATGGCAATTTAATGATAGAATTCAGATGCTGGAATAACCCAAACCCATTGGAGGCATGGTTACTCGGAAAAGGTGCAAAGAGGTGTGCTTTAACTGGTTTTCTCAAGTGGGGCTTAGGGTGGATTTTCCATACCAAAAGTGGTAACCCAGAGCCTCACTCGGGGTGGAATTTCCAGGGGGGTAAAAACTCCTACTTTGCTCCCATGTTCCAGCAGCGTACTCCAGCAGTGCCCGTGGCATACTCCAGCGATGTCTGAGACGTCCTCCAGCGATGTCCAGCGTCTTCTTTCCTGCCGATGCCAGCCGGGCATCAGTGCAAGCTGGCGATGCCAGGGGAAGCAGATGCTGGCTGGGCATCTGTTCGCGAGTGTGTGCCTGGAGGGCGGGACAATCATGCAGGTAGGGGCAGGATATTTAAAATAATGAGAATTTATAAATGCACCGCGCTTGCATTTAAAAATCCTCAATAATCATACCGCCAGGGGGGGTTAACAGAATATATTAGAATATATAAGTATACTTGCAGCTTTAATGGAAAACTTTAAGAACTGTCTCTCTCTGCCCAAGGACATTCAGCTATCTGAGGAACCATAATTCCATAACAATTTAAAGTATGGTTATCTGTTTGAGTCCTTTGCATCATGATATATATTTAGATCTTAAAGCTGAATGTGCTTTATAATTGCCTCTGACACTTCTGAAACACAGTGATCAAACCCATTATCTTACAGAGGGGCAATAATTCCTACCCATGTTAAACCTTTACATTAGCCCAAAAGTACTGAAATATGGTAAGAAAAAATCTGATTTTATGCAGACTGAGAATCTCTTAGTTCCTGCCCATACCTCTGTTCCCAGGTAATAGATGATGAGAATCAACCAGGATATTTATATCACAATTTCTTTCAAACATGATGTCATAGAAAAAAATATTAGTCACTTCATGCTAAGATATTTATCCTAGACATGATATATTAGATACAAATCACAAAACGAAAAATATATTTATTCTACAGCAATTTATATAACTAAATATAGGAATTCAATGGTATCCCCCAACATAGTCATGTTAACCACAATACTAACTGATATCTAAAATAATTCAAAAATCCTTAGCCAGTTCTGATTTATTTTTAAATGTATTAATAATATTAATAATAATAATAATAATACATAATAAAGATAAGCAAAAACCAAGAACAAATACAGGCATGTAGGATAAGAATTAATACCATATATTAGTTTTCTTTAAAATGTTCTTTTATGATTAACCCAGTTTTTTTTTTATAAATAATCAGTTGTATCAAATGCAGCCCCATAGAAACAAAAAAGTACAATAAATTATCAAAAGCTTGGTTAAGTGCAACATATTTCTGTTGCTTTTAGGTAAGGCCTCCACTACGTGTGTGTTTTTAAATAGTCATAAGCTGCATTTCAAACACATTATTTGCTCTACACACGTCTATTGAATAGTTGTTCTGTTCCTTCTGGTCAGTAGGGCGTACATAAAGATGGAATGTGCTTGCAAATCCAGTGGCTCAATTACTTTCAGTATGCACCCTATGATATTGTTTTTCAAGGGCTGTTGTCTTTATGAAGGTTCTGTTCTGTCACTGTACTAGTCAAGTATAAATATATTAATTTTATTAAAAAATATCATAAACACTGTGTTATACCTTTGACATTGTCCATTGAATTTGAGAGACTTGTAAATGTTTAATTTGGCTACATTTGCTTCCTTTCCTCTGAGGTTAGGTTCTATCTACTTATGACATTACTAGTAGAATTGTCAGAGAACCTAGTGAATGGTGAACCCATCAGGAAACAGGTTATATGGGCAAGATACCTCTCTCCACTTGATGTACTGTAAGTCCTTGGTGTGGAATGGATGGACTGGCTGCATGGCATATTACAAACACAGCATGCTGTATGTGAAGCAGAAAAGGTAGGCAAGAATGTTGATGTTGATTTTCACATGCACCCATTGCAGTCTATATTAACTAGAATATAGGTTTTATCTTTAATAAAACCTAAATATTAAAAGATCTTTAAATAAAAGCTTGATTTTTACACTGACTGCTGAGGTAATTTGCTGCATATCACAGACATTTCTACTTTTCTATATAGCACTCATATTGCATAGAAAAAACATGAACATAAAAACCCTGAATTACTATAAAAATATATTTCGTGGTAGTGTAATCCACTCAATACTATGCAGTAATCTAGTATTTCCAGTCCATTCCTTTTGACGTGTAGAAATACAAAAGTGAGTATGGTAACAATAAACAACAAGTAAACACTGCCAGCCTTGGATCCATGTGTTCCCTCTTTCATATTTGATGTGAGCTCTCATGAAAAACAAATATTTTTGGACGGGTATAGCAATTGGTACCGTATTTTTCGCCGTATAAGACGCTCCGGAATATAAGACGCACCCAATTTTAAAGGAGGAAAATCTAGAAAAAAAGATTCTGAAAGATTATTCCCCTTCTGATCACTCATGTGCCATTCATACCGGTATTCCCCTTCTGATCACTCATGTGCCATTCGCAGGATCGGGTATCGGGTGAGTATAATATTTTAATTATTTTTTTTTAACACATTCGTCGTATAGGACGCACTAACTTTTCCCCCCCAGTTTTGGGGAAGAAAAAGTGCGTCTTATATGGCAAAAAATACGGTATATGCCTTATTCATTCATGAAGCATTCAGAAAGACCCCTTTGAGGCCCTCCATAAGCCACCATGGTGTAACAAACACCAGGCAAGACTTCTAACCTTTGTGTTCACAAAAACAGTAGGCTCACCAATGAATCTGGTAGGTATGGTGTGGTTTCCGACTGGTTGCTATTTACCAGTTAGATATTCAGTAATTCTAATCAAGAGAAGCAGATAAAACATGGCTAAAAGATACAAAGATTGCATGTCTCTATTATTTATACATAAATATATTATTCAGAAGATAAATTAATTGGAAATACAGTATATTCTTTTCTATAAATGATGTCGGAGCTTATACTTTAGCCTAATAATTTTACCAGAATTTATACTAATTATAGATCTTTAAATTCCATTTCTTTCTAGAGAGTAATATATCATTCCACTTCATATAAATGCCAAGGATTGGTAATGAAGGCTTGCTGTGAATGTGGTATGTGTTATGTAGTAATTAAAAACAACATTTATAACATAGATAGAACTGACACATGTTTTAGCAATATGTGCAGTTTTTAAACTTTAACAGGATGTGAAAAATAAAGTATTATTAGAGAAGTCATAGTTACATAAATATGTCATTAAATGGATCACATGTACATTGTAGTGCAATTTTTAAGTTTCTTACAGATACAACATTTTCATCTTATTGTCATTTAGTGCTGCTAGTTCACTAAACAACCAATAGGAATGACCACTTCTGTCCTGATACAGTGGGACACCTCCAAATAATCCTAACTCCTATCCATAGACCTGAACATCTCTTTCTGTATAACACCTGTTCTGCTGCCAATGAAAATGAATACAAATAATGATTTTCAGCAACAAATATTACACTAATAAATAGTTTTAATGTATGTATAACCTAGAAACCTAGATAACCTAGAATCCAGAATCCATTCACAGAAAAAAATTACAAAATATTTTTCTATTCTTCACGTTACAGTATTTTGCTGTAGCATGTGACAACCACTGCACAAGTTAAACTCTTAACTGGGGCTGATCCATAAAATTGAAAAGGAGGCTTTTCACAAATGTGGCTTTTTGCCCACCCAAAAAAATAGGTAACACTTATCCATATGACCTGCTTATACCCTTAAGAACAAGCAGAATAAGCATTTTGTCTACCTATAAAAGGTACCTGCTGAAAGCAAATATAACTGAAGTGTGATGATGTTGCATGATTTAAAATGAAATATATAAAGTTACTTTTGCACATGTGCCACTCAAGAGGTACTGCAATGGCCTACTCTACTCTCATAAACTTCACCTACTTACCATAATAGTTGTATAGGACTTTTTTAATTTGATCTCTTAGGACATGATGTATATAAGCTAGAATTCTGAATAATATGTGTCAATCTAAGACAGACCGGCTCAGCTCATGTACACATTGCTAAATAGTAAATATTTAATCACATAACTATTCATCAGCCATTCTATTTTTTATCTCGGATTGCAAACACTACCATATACGTTTGAAGACATATGCTTTGAGAAGAAAAAAATGCCACATTTTCCTGCATTCAGGTTCTTGCTGCATTAGTCATCTTTATCTATTGTGTCTGACTGGTGATTTAATTAATCTTACCGCTATATACTTTTGGGTTGTAACTTTGCTTTATAAATGCAAATAGTATTCCTAAAGTGTTTGTTACCAAGATGGAAGGAGCTTGCATTCAAATACGCTATGGGTCATATACAGACTTTCCATATTATTTTTTTTAAACAAATCTTAGGACAGTGTTCAGAAAGAAATAAATGAAAAATGTTTTAATATGTTGCTTACTGTTTCTTTACACAAACATTCTGTCATTCTAGCTAAGATGTCTGTGTCAAAATCCTAAATAGATTACAAACTGTAGGTAGCTAAACAGAATGTAAACATTCAAATTAAAGTCAGCTTTTTTCCTGTAATAAGAGTGATTGACCTAAACAAGTTTCCTTACACATTACATGCTATTGAAATGACTGGGGAAAATAGTATAGGTTGTTAAAAAAACAGTATGAAAAAGTAACAATCAATGTTCATGTGTAAAACTAGTTATACACATGAACCTTGCCTTTTCAGTAAAGGTTTATGTTTTATTTCCTGGTATTTCAAGACTTGTAAATTTCCTGGGTGAAAGATCCCAGTAGTGGCAGTTGAATAGTTCCACGCAGAGTCAATTTTAACTTGGATTTGAGCTTTTCTGAGTTTAGATCCGAGCTCAGAATACAATTCATACTCAAAGAAATCTAAGTAAAAACAGAGTCATGAGTCATAATATGTGGCACAGCCAACAATTATGGCACAAAAATTAGTGTGTATAAATTAAACTAAATGTTGTTTCACTTTTCAGAGGAAGTAAACTGGAAAGTGCCAAAAACAAAAAAAATACACTTACCTTCAATCCCACACCACAGTCGATCTGTCTGGAGGGGTCTTCCATTGGGTCTGTCACCGAGCTAGGCGCCACCATCCTCGCCTCTTACGGGTTCTTATTCCTATGTCACCCGACCCAGGCCCGAGATTGGGTTGGAAAAAAACTTGCTGATCTCATTGTGCATGCACGAGATCGGCAATTTTTTTCCCTTTTTATGAAAAAGCTCCTTTTGCGCATGCCCAAGATGCTTGGGCATGCACAGAAGGAGCACCCAGGAGCCTCCCGGGATGCGTGATGTAGGTATCCCGGGAGGCTTTGCGCTCCCATTCATTCTCGATCACCTATGCCATTGAGAATTAGGGTATTGCACTTAAAAAAATCCAATCGGAATTTTTACTTTACATAAAAGGGTAGACGCTTTAAGTCACAATATGCAAAAACATGCAAATGTTCATTTCACAATAAGAAAAAATAATGTCTCATTGTGGAGTTACACTCTTAACTGGTGAAACAAGTGGCTTTTAATCAAATTGAGTTAGAAAACACAGTTGTTTTCTGATATTTTACATTTCAGTTGTGTCTGACTGTTGGGTTGTGTCTGCTTGACTGTCAGTTTTGTTTTAAATAGCTTTTTCCTTTTTTCTTGCTGACCTCTAGGGGGGAGTGGTCAAGCTTTCACAGGTGATTTAAGTTCCTGGTAGCCTCACCATGAGCTAGCTCACTCTTGGCTGGTGAAACAAGTGGCTTTTAATCCAGTGGAGTTGGAAAACACATGAGTTAAATCCTTATAGTAACCACAAACTGTAAGTAAACTTTCACAGGATCAAACAAACAAACATTGTAACTGGGAAAATGAGTGGTAGCAAGGTTTGGTTCAGTGCACAAATGGAGCAACAGCTCCTAGGTGAATACCGCTATGACAGTTGAGAGCAAGTCGCCTTTCTGGTATCTTGCATTGGAGAGCTGGAGAAGCGCATTGCAACACTGAAATCAGTTGATCAGCTTGGAAGGGGTCTCCTGCTCCCTGAGCAGGTAGCTACTGGCTTAGATGTGGAGGGTGGAGAGGTTAATCAGCATGAACATGTAGGGAGTTGGGTTAGTGTAGTTAGAGGGAGTGGTACGGGCATCCAGAAAAGGAAGGCCAGCCCTGTGTTTGAGCTCCCTAATATGTCTGCAATGTTATGTGAAGATGTGCAGATGGCAGACCCAGTGGTGGCAACTCTAGATGTTACTGCTACCCCTAACAGCCGGGAGAGCAGCACATCATGAAAGGGGGTCTGCTGTGCTAGGGGAAAGATTTAGGGGAATGGTCGAGGGATATTTAAACTAGGACAGAGGGGGGTGGGACAGTTAAATAAGGTGGAAGAAAGGTAGGTCAGGGGTCAGACACTAGTGGAGGGTGGATTGGGGATAGTTGGGGGGAGGGTTATGGATAAATGTAAGGAGCTTCCAATGTTACAAACAAACATTGGATTGTGCAGTACTAGTTGTACTGAAAAACAAAACGATTTGGCAAACAATGCTGGTAAATGCAGCAATGGTTTAAAGAGCTTGCTCACCAATGCTAGAAGTCTAGCAAACAAAATATGGGAGTTGGAAGCCTTAATGAGTGAAGAGCATTATGACTTAGTTGGCATTGCTGAATCCTGGCTTTGTTCTTCACATGGTTGGGCTGTCATTATTCCTGGGTATTCTCTTTCGTAAAAACAGAGTCAAACGAAAAGGTGGTGGTGTCTGTCTGTATGTGAGAAGTGATCTGAAAGTGAATGTGAAAAAAACATGCCATTGACTGGAGAAATGGCACTACAGGAACTGCAAAATGGAGGAAATTTGTGAATCTAATACAAGATAATTTTATGGTATAGTTTGTAGAAGCCCCAACTAAAAATGATACTCTGCTGGACCTAGTGCTTTCTAAAAATGCAGAGCTTATAACACATGTGCAGATAAAAGAGAATCTGGGTAGCAGTGACCATAATATGATTTCATTTAATGTAAGTTGTAAACAGGAAGCAAAAAACGGGAAACGGGAAAAAAAACATTTAATTTAAAAACATTTTAATTAAAAACATTTAATTTTAAAAGAGCAAATTTTCCATTATAAAGGGCGGCTCTCTATGACTTGGACTGGGATACAATATTGTCCTCAAAGAACACAGAACAGAAATGGGAATGTTTCAAGTCTGTTTTACAAAAGCACACTGAAAAATGTATTCCAATGGATAATAAGTTTAAGAGGCTAACATTAAAACCTATGTGGCTCACAGCTGTTAAAAAGCCATAAGGAACAAGAAAAGGGCATTCCAAAAATAGAAAAATGAAGGTTCACCTTCATAATTTAAAAACTATAAGGAATATAACAAAAGATGTAAAAAGGAGATAAAATATGCAAAACGTCACAATGAAAAACAGGTTGCAAAGGAAAGTAAGGCAAACCCCCATTTTTTAAAAAAAAATATATTAATAGCAAAAAGATCACATCTGAGCATGTAGGCCATTTAAAAAATGTCTCTGGGTTGGTAACTGGGGGTAAAGGAAGGCGGATCTACTAAACACTTTTTTTTAGCTCAGTGTACACAAAGGAAAATGGTAGAGCTCAAGTCTAAATTCATAACAGCAATCTCACTGCCCTAAATGAGTCACAATGGCTCAGAATTGATATGATTGAGAAACAGTTGGGCACAATTAAGGTTGACAAAGTACCAGGACCTGATGGATTACATTCATGTGTCCTCAAAGAGCTGAGCTCAGTTATTTCAAAGCCATTATTTCTAATTTTTAGAGACTCTTTAATCACTGGCATGGTACCGATGGACTGGCATAAGGCCAATGTCGTTCCTATCTTCAAAAAGGGAGCAAAGTCATTACCAGGTAACTACAGACTGGTTAGTTTAACATACATAGTTGGAAAGGTCTTAGAGAGTTTGATAAAGAACCACATAGAGAACTTTCTGCAAGAAACTAATATTATAAGTGATAGTCAGCATGGCTTCAAGAAAGACCAAAGTTGTCAAACAAATTTACTCTCTTTTTATGAGGATGTGAGTAAACAGGTAGACAGTGGAGTAGCAGTTGATATAGTGTACTAGGACTTTGCTTAAGCATTTGACAGTACCCCACAGTTGTTTATCATGCAAGGTAGGGTCAATAGGTTTAGAAAAGTCAATCTGTAAATGGATAGAGAGCTGGCTTAAAGACTGCATCCAGAGAGTTGTAATTAATGATTCATACTCTGAATGGTGTAAGGTTATTAGTGGTGTACCCCAGGGTTCAGTGTTGGGACCTTTACTGTTTATTTACCATCTTTTTAAATCATATAGAGTTTGGGAATAAAAGTACAATTTCTGTGTTTGCAGATGACACCAAACTATGTGATAGAATTAGGTCCATACAGGATGTCTATAATCTACAAGCAGACCTGGATGTACTTTTTGATTGGGCAGCCAAGTGGCAAATGTCATTTAATATAGATAAATGTAAAGGTATGCACTTGGGAGCTAACAACATGCATGCTTCATACTGTCTAGGGGGAATATATTTGGGGAGTCAGAAATGTAAAAGGATCTGGGGGTTAACAACAGCATGCAATGGCAAGCTGCAATATCTAAAGCTAGTAAAGTACTTTCTTGTATTAAAAGAGGAATAGACTGCAGAGATGGAGACATAATCCTACCCTGTACAAAGCATTGCTCAGACCACATCTGGAATATGCAGTCCAGTTTTGGGCACCAGTTCACAAAAAGGACATTGTGGAATTGGAGAGAGTGTGCCTTCCTCTGGACCAACTATGTCTTATAGGGTTTTATATCTGGGATATGTTTATTTCCCTAGTGGTTGAACTTAATGGACTTGATGTCTTTTTTCAACTTATCTTACTATGTAACTTTGTAACAGTTCACCTGTTTTCTCAGGACAATTGGAGGTCACCGGAACAGACAAATGGATTCAGACTGGATTGTTTCTAAAGTTCTTGCTTTATCTTGCTTCAATATTTTTAAATACTAACCTAGAACAGATGGTGCATGTGCTTTGAATAACTGTAGCACCCATAACAATGTAAATTATGGAACATTGTTTTGCTTTTATTATTATTTCTAAGAACAAATATGTATATCCACAGGTTCCTTCGATTACAATCTGCACTGAGGGGTATCACTTACATTATGTAGACCCAGCTGGTAGATCTCAGTGAGCTGTCAAGGACATGCTTGTTTAAGTAGCTGATACATTCCTATTATTTATTAGGTGCCTTTTCCCACTACATGAAATAAAATTGCATTTCAATCTATATTGGTTTATATAAAAAATTGTTTTTCTCTCTTGAACGTAATCACTGGAGACATTACACTAAGAGAAATATCCTTTTCAAGCAAATAGCTTTTTTGTGTTACCATTTTAGCACAATTCATTTAAACTATATTGTTCTGTAATTTTTACTTCTTTTTATGAACTTTTATATTTAAAAAAAAAACAAAGTATGTTTCCCATTGCTAGTGGAATTCAAGATGCTACAGAAATGTTGCTAGCTAAGACTGTGCTACATCAGGGGATTTCTTATAAATTCAGTAGACAAGTTGCCTTCGGAATTATTCATAAATAGCACACCTTGAATGCTTGGCATATGCTGAAATTTGAAAGTGTCTCAAAGAGAAAAAAAAACACTTAATAATCTTCATTGTGCATATTACAGCAGTCTTTAAGTCAGTGCTTTAGTTTAGGAATCCTGCAATTCTTTCCAAAATGTATTTGGTACCGGAGAAAAAGGTCTATCTTTCAAGTAAACATCTGATTTTTCCAACTGTAAGATCTATAGAAATACTGTTTCATTCCTTACAATATTAACATAACTGACAGCTTGGTTTCTTTGTAAGTGATAATTTTTTATAAGTATAATTCAAATATTCACCAACACATTTTGGTAAGAAGGATATTGATCAGTTATTTAAACTTTAGAATATAAATCCATGATTTGCAGTCTTATACACATTTATAAGTATTCACTTTGATGTTTGGCAGTGTTGGGGTTTAATTTTTTTAAAAATATAAAATGATTTCAAGAATTGTATTAATTTTGTTTGAATTCCATGTGCATAGTTTATTGTAACACTACAATTATATTCTGTTGTTGACCTTAGGAACTCAATTCAGTCTGCTCTTCTGGATCTTTTGCCTGCAGCTATTTAAACCTATTTCAGCCTTTGGTTCAATTTACTGACCTGTTTTCTGCTTCAGTGTCTTTACAATAATAGTGTGATTATTGCAGAATAATCTCATTTTATCATTACGGGTAGAGCACATGGTAGTAGAAGGAATAAAATATGTCATATAAATAAAATTGAATAAACTGTTGATTATTAATACATAAGACTACATGATGTGAAGAAAGGATCAGATATCAGTCTTTAGTAGTAAAACAACTCTTCACCTTCTTTCATCATTATGATTTACAAAATTATTTGTAATTTAAAGATGAATTTTAAAGTGGAATTAAGCTATTTCTACAGAGCTCTTGCTACAGAACCTGTGAACCTTAGGAAAAGTAGTAATCTACTGCTACATTGGATGTCTACTGAGACATTCTTACAGGCAAAACAAATACAGAAATCTTAGACTATACTTTAAAGGATGTTAAAGCAGAACTCCAGTTATATAAAATACATAAATAAATTGTCTAGCATTTAAAAAACACAATTTTGGTTTCTGTACCTACCTTTAGGTCAACAACAAAACTATTTTATTTAATTTTAGTAAGGTCATTGATATTCTTTTTAGAAAATACTTTGCATTTGTCCTTTTAACAGCTTCTATGTTAATTCAACTCTCAAATTGTATTTCGTACCAACTAAAATGCTTCACTCAGGACTCCTTTAGATGTTTCATGGACATATTATGTTTTTTGGTAGGAAATATCCACATTTGGTGGTCTTGCTTTAAAATGCAGAGATCATGAATCTGGATCTATTCACTACTTTTCATAAATCCATTTGATGCTTTTTTGAATTGCAGCTTCCTAGATTTTTCCCAAGGGATTTTAGGTAGGCTAATTTGACGAACATAATAAATTATGTGTAGTTTAAATTTGAGTCATCTTGGAACTTGGTACAATTTCACCACATAAAGGTCTACAGGAAGATTTTCTGCTTTTCTACCTTATACTGTCTATCTTCTGCTCGCCATCCCCATTTCCATATTCATAAGCTTCTTGTTCTCACAAATATGGTGTTATTGGGGATGATTTACTAAGGCGTTTAGGATGTTCACTTTGGGTATCGAATAGTTTTAAAGAAAATGACAACTTATACCATACTATTTAGGCACTAGAAAATAGATACAATTACTAAATCAAAGCATATATAAGGTAACATGACTTTATCAAGATATATAATGAAATATACCCTAGGGCCCCTGTTTGTTTTGCTGTCAGCAGCTTTGATTTAATCTCTGGTTTGCTGTATTTTGTATGGTCTTCTCGCATGAAATGCTCTGAAGCTTAAAAGGCCACCCTTAACTTTTAATAAACCATATTATTCAGGTTTTGCTATATACGGCTATACATAAAAATATGTATCTTGGTTTCCTATCAACAGAGCACACTCTCAGGAAGAAAGGTAGGGAATATCACTGAATAGTGCTAATGCAAGAAATGCCAGCATGAGAGACAACTAAAAACAAAGAAAGTCTCATTTTTAGGTAAGTGATAACATGACAGGCTAAATCCAGAAGAGATTACAAAATTTCCTATTAACTATTGCTAGGTAAATATAGGATTATACTTGTATATGTATGAGGTGTGTAAAACCTTTACAATCTCATGTTTTAACAATATTTCAAAAAGCTTTTGTTGTTCTAGTAAATAGGAGTGAAACGCTATCACATTATTCTCTGTGACAAATACAGTTACATTGCTCCACAGAGAAAAGATGCGAAAGCTTAAAGGCAAGAATTATGACAGAAGCCCCAGTTAAATATTTTTATATGTGTGATCCATCCTGCCCTAAAATATGTGTTTAAAAGATTTTTCAAGACCTTAAACCTGAAGCAGAAAATCAGAGCATTACTCTCTAAAGATAAGTGTCACAAAAGAAGTGGCATCTAGTTCATTGTGCAGAAATGTACTGCTGTAAGAACTGCAAATTGACAGGCGGCAGAAAGACGTCTGTTCCTTATTTTAGATAGTGAATAAAGTACTTTTCTAAACGCACCCAAAACAGAAGATGGTAACAGGGTCAAATGACACTGAAGGACAGGCTGCAAAAAGCTAAAAAAGGATTTGATTTGATCATTCTACAGTCAAGCAGATTGTTTGAAAGTTGACAACGATCAGTGCAAATGCACATCCTACATTTCCTAATCCAATGACAAATGCATGCAGATACGGTTTTGTACACATTTCCTGAGCTTGATAACATCAGTCTTTCCACCAGTAAAACACTGAACTAGATGATGTTTAAAGGAGATTACCACCGCTTTCCAAGGAATAATTACCGTTTATAATAAGTTTGGTAAAGACCACCTACATAAAGCCCACCTACATGTTATAAAACACTTGAAACAATGGCCTGATTTATTAAAGTACTCCAAGACTGGAGAAAACTGGAGGTTTGGTGAACCTGGTTGATCTCAAGCTCTCCAAGGCTGGAGAGAATACACTTTCATCAGTGAAGCTCGGTGATCCAGCAAACCTGGAATGTAATCTTGTAGTCAAATTTTATTTGTTAGCTAATGTTTTAAATCTTGGACCAGATCCATTTCAGATTTGCTGTATAACCCAGGTTCACTGATGAAAGCTTATCTTCTCCCGCCTTGGAGAGCTTTAATAAATCAGGCCCAATGTTCTGTGGGAAGATGAATATGATCCTTTTAATAAATGTATATATCATTATAATTAAAGTACACAAATTAGTAAAAACCAATACTAAAAACCCACCCCAACTGTAAAGCATGGTGGAAGAAGCATAGCAGTATGGGGTTGCTGTGTATAATTGAGAAAAAACGAATTAAGGAGAGTAGGGTATTTTAAATGAAGCAGAGTAATATATATCAAAAGTAAACAAAACATATACACTGGTACATGCCGTAGGGAATGTGAAGGGCTAGACATTGACTCCTATTTTGGATGAAAATAGGCACATAGAAAATGAAGATGTCGTGTGTTATCGCATTTTGTCCAAAAATGACTTCCTCAGAGGACCTTAGGACATCAAAGTATGACTGCATACATAGATGTGTAAATAAATAAATAAATGGATAAATAATGTGTACAATAATTTATCATATATATTAGCTGTCAAAATAAATTAAAATTGAAAATGATCCATCCTTTTAGCAATTAAAATGACTATACTATCAATGGGGGTGGAGGAAAAGATATAGTAAATATATGTATGCTAAGATTATAACATTACATTCACATATATTTACAAAATGTGTGTTAAACATTTAAACAAACTGTATGGCTAATGAGCTGGGTGATCCAACAGGAGCTTATGATCATGGTATTCAAAGAAAAAGAAATAGGATAGAAAAATAGTTTTGTAAATGTATGTGACTAATGTTGTAACCCTAGCATACATTTTTTATGCAGCACGTCAGAGGAGGTGAATTGGTATATTTCATACGAGACTTGTTCCTTGCTGTGTATAGTTTTCAAGCAGTGGAGGAACCAGTGAATTTAAAGTTGCATTATAAAAAAATGTTAATGAAACCAAAAAAATTCATTCAAACAAAAATAAAGCAGAGCCCTGATTTTAATCTCATTGAAATGATCTGGATTTATCTAAATTAGGCATTTACCAAGACAACCTAAAATTTACATGAGCTAATGAACTTGGGAAAAAAGAAATGTTGCTCTTATATTCAGGTCAAATGCAAAATCAAAAGCCAACATTTTACTCTTGAAGAAGCAAACAAGCTATTTATTGTTTTTGATTTGGTTGTTAAGCTATACAGTATGAAATACTCCTGTGCCTTATCAACCAACACCCCCAAAGTACACTATAATAGTGGGCACACAATGGGCAGCAAAGTAGCCAAAAACTACGTGGAAGAAACATCATTTCAACAAACAAACCTGATGCTGCATAAAGCAGGAGTAACATTTTTTCATGTACTCTCATGTACTTTCTCATGTACTCTTCAAGGCTTGTTTTAAGCTAAACAAATGCAGGCACTACAGCTGAATATGGTCTGTGTTCAAATTGAACCCAGTTCAATGAACATTGAATGTTTTGCCCGAACCTGAAACACATTGAACCTAGTCATGTTCACTCATCATTACAGACAGAATTGAGATTAGGTTATTTATGATGATGGAGTCTTTTTGGTTATTAATAATTAAAAATGTGTTCAATAAAAACAGAACATGGCAATACAATACGTTTTTCATATCCTGTAGCATGTGATCCTTTCATAGTACCAATCACACATTTTGTGCTATTCACATTGCGTGTCATGCCTAGTGCATATAAATATTTCTAGAAAGAGGGGACTCGGCTGGATTTCAGTTGTCCTTACAAAGCCCATTGATGACATCAATAAGGCATGATACATTCATTGAATTACCCATGAAATGATCCAAAAAGTATAATACAATGGAAAATGAGCAGCATGATATATTTAGCAACATTCCTGTACACCAATAGTGCATAGATTATTTCCTTCTTCCCACTCTTTAGGGCTCTTCACTCTTGAATATATAAAACACTGCTAAACTTACACACACACCATGTATCAAGCAGTTCAAGCACACATTTCAAGCATTGGCCTGAAGGGTAAAGCCCAGCCCCCTCCCAGTAGAAGCAGCTTGTCTGAACCTAGTGAAGAATGTATCAGTACCAAGCAAGCCTCACAGTGAGCTCATTCTGAGTGCCAAAGCCTTGCTGGAGCAGCCCAAAATCCTAGACATCCATGACATGGGTTTAGGTTCCAGACCCACTCTCATAGAATCATAGAATTAAACCACCAGACAGGTTAATGAAGATTACCTATTTTTCATTGGGTTGTGCAGCGGGTATATAATTTTCTCCCTCATCCCCAAATTCTCCTGTGAGCTGGAATCCTTGTTCTATTACCCTCTCCCTGTCTGTGCACATATCAGGTACACTTGAAACAACCAGCTGCGTTTGTGATTGGGCTTGGATGCTATGTAATCAAAAGTATACCCACAGATATACACAGATTTATGTTAGAGACAGTAGCTGTCACACACACACCCAGTTTACTCATAATGTTCTGGATTTGGGATCATAGTACACAGGAGCCCAATTTACTAATTTATCATTTTAATATTCCTACTGACTACTAAGTCAGTAGTGTTTTCTTTTTTTTCTTCTTCGTCAATACATCTTAACCCCTTACATCCGATTCAAACACTGCCAGGTTTTACATCCCATGTATTCCTAACCCAAAAGTCTTTCTACTCCTCAAATCATATTTGACACCAGCAGCCTTTACACGTCTTCTATCAGCATGAGTATATTCCCCTGTAGGCACACGCCACAGCATGTCAAGTCCCTGCACTTTCATTTACATTATGCCATTTCTTAACTGAAAGGAATATTATCTTGATCTTGAGTACAATTATTTTATTGTGTTCTGAACTAGGAAAAATATGTCCCTCATTTCCCCCCCAATGACTATTAAATGTCATATCTCATTGTAGCAGCCATTGTCCATTCATTCAAAATATCCAGCTTCAACTGTCAGTAAAAACATCTACAGAATAAATCTGCTATAGAAGTCTCAAGTATCCATTGTGACTCAAGTGATTTTACAAGCTGGTTTATTTATTTATTTGAAAATAATATTTTTTACATTTCATGTGTGCAGTAATATCTTCCTGGCTTTCTTAGCAGTAAATGGGTTAAAAGCAGATTATCTTCATGTTCTGCTGTGCAAGGTAATTTACTACAAGCAATACAAACAACCTTCATTGTGGTGGTTGATTTTTCTGCCTTCCCTGAGTTGTCTAGGCTTCCTAAGTTCACTCAAAGGATTTGGAGCTCCACATGTTTCCCTTTTATATTAGATAAGGTCACCTTGGATTTAAATGATAGCTTTCTGAAGTTCAGTTTCTTCTATAATAATCTTGAACTTTCTCAAAAACTAAAGAAAGTATACAAAGCAATTACCTGGGATATATTTATATATATTTATATTGTATGGTGGCTATTACCTCTAAATCTATTTAGTTTAAGGATCACTGTAAATAAATAACAGGTTAAATGTTTTTAAAGCATTCTTAAAAAAATGTATAAAGATTTCATCTGAAGATGGTGAAAACTAAGAGTAATAGCAGGATGTGACATTATTTAAACATATAGGGGTTGATTTAATAAATTAGTTTAGGTTTTTCACTCTGCAAGGGATAATTCATTTAGCTAATGAATGTGGTATAAACTGGAATACCCAATCACATGTAAAGAAATTTAAAAAACACAGTAGAGCTCTATCAGCAGATCTTCATCTCATTTGCTAAGCTCATTTGCTAAGCTAAGTGAACTTGTACTGCCTACACATTTTTTGGTAATTCTTTTTTCTTAACACAGGAACTTACACAGAGCAGCAAGGTGAATGTCAAGGTTAAATACATGTCATGCATTTTAGTTTCTGTGTAGATGTACATTGGTATTTATATTCTTGTAAATGTTATTCATACTTTACTATATTAAACATGTTTTCAGTAGGTATGGTTGATACCTACTTCTTTGCTTGCTTTTGTTTACAGGCTTTAAAGGCATCTAAATTTGTTACAGCATTGACTACATAAACTCAGGGTTCTACAGACTAGGTGTAACCCACATTTTAAGTAATAACTGATAGTCCATAAGCCAAAAATAGAAGATATGGAAAAACTAAGATGTGTCTGTAAATGTCTTCATGGTAAGAAAGGCCCCACTGAACAATTGGATTTGGTGCTTAATACTGGCGACTGTTGCTTTTGGAATAGTGCTGAAAGCATTCAGAACCTATTAGGTTAAGGGTTACAGTTAAATTAAAGGCAAATAAAATACATTCAAAAGCAATCAGGTTGAAAAGTAAATAAATCAGAGTATAAAAGCAAAGTAAGGGGCATATTACCTGTTTAATGGGGAGGAAAGGGGGTGCCTGGGCAATGTTCTACAGAGCATTTCCTATCATTTCTGAATTCAGTCCATGAAAGAGTTAATCATGTGTAACCATCATACACCCTTGCGGCATGACCTCAATCTGTTAAAAGGAAACTGAAAAGCAGCAGAGATCTTGCTGATAGCAACACACCTACAAATATGGGTTTTTGAATTTGTAAAGTTTAGTTCCCAAGTTAACCCTTTGGCTGGGTACACATGTTCAATAATAGTGTAATAAATGTGTGATAGTAAAAGATCCTTTCCAAAGGCAAAAGACTGCACGATGCATGAATAAGGGCCATTCTGCTTTATAAAAAAGGGGAGGGTGAGAACCCCATTTCCATTACGATCGTTCCTTGTTTGTCATTCGTGGATTTGCCAGGACAGTTGTTGGAATGATAGACAAGTTCTGTACACACCGCAGATTCTCATCCAATATCAGCCCTGAAATCATAATCAGACGAGAATCATCTGACGTGTGTACATAGCCTAAATGTTTACAGTAATAATCATTCCTTTCAGATATTGCATTTTTTAATATTGGTATTATTTAGCTCTAAGGTTAGGGTAAAATGTTGGAGGTTTATTTTCAGGAGTAGGCTAACTGCTAATATTGAGGTATGGTGGTAATTTCTAATATTTAGGCATGGTTAGCTGTTAGGCTTTAAAAGTGTTTAGGTTAATTGTTTTGAGTAATGTTTTAGTGGCTAAATAAAAAAGTAAAGGCTAAAGTAAAATTAAAGGTTTAAGGCAGGGTTGCAAACCCAAATACACAGAGAGCCGAAATTAAAAACTTTGACCAAATTGCGGGCCAAACTTGAAATTTATTGAAAAAACAATCTCAATAAGAAGAAACAAGAACACATGAGAAGAGCATGCAGTAATATGCAGTGGATTGATCTAAATTACATCAATCCATTGCATATTACTGCATGCTCTTCTCATTTGTTCTTGTTTCTTCTTATTGAGATTAATTGTTTTTCTTTGCCAGAGAATGCAATGTGAAACCAAATGAACTGCTGCATTAGTTTGGTTTCACATTGCATTCTCTGGCACCCGACGATAATTCCTGATAATAATAATCCTGATCATTCCTGATTATTGAGCTTACCTGTCAGTATTAACTCGACGGGGTCCATACATAGGCTACTACAATACCCGGCATCACTTGCTTTTATAAAATGCGGGGCCATGCATAGACAGGGAGGCTGCTGGTCTAGAGACGCGATAGAACAGCAGCTTCATATGAATTGCAGATGACCCGTCATTAGTATGGATTGCAGTAGCAGCGGGCCAGCTGCAATTCATAATAAAAATTCTTTTGGGGGCCAAAAAAAAGGACATGCTGGGCCGGATTTGGCCTGTGGGCTACAGTTTGACATCCCTGGGTTAAGGGGTTTCCAGAACAGTAGTTTTAGCACAAAAAATCAGTGGCTGATATTCCATATGGTTTAAGGTTGTAAGTGACATGCCATAATTTTTGTTTTGGAACCATATACCTTCATTTGCATATAAATTAGTATATTGAGTTTGGTGTTAAATGATGCTGATCTTGGCCTTGATAATTAAATAAAACTGTCCAGTAAAGTACAATAAAGTAAAGTACAGTAAAGTTGTACAATGTTTCTAACTTAAAAGCTGACCTGGATACCCTGGTTAATTGAATATTTACTTACAAAATGAGATTCAGTTTAGATAAATGTAAAGTTTTGAGGATCTAAAAACAGCATTTAACATGTAATCTGGATGGGTATGATAATATTATTATTAATATTATTAAACACGATTTATATAGCGCCAACATATTACGAAGCTCTGTACATTAAATAGGGATTGCAAATGACAGACTAATACAGACAGTGATACAGGATATTAATTGTATGTGCCTTTTATGTCTATAAATAATAAAGATCTGGTAATCTTTGTAGACCATTATCTAATTATCATTATGCAAAAGTAATAATCTGATTCATAAGATAGAAAGGTACTTTTTCATTCAAAATAGGCCTAGAGGCATAATCTTGAAACCATTAATAAGATGGCATCTACTAATAATTACCATCCCTTTATCCAATTAAAGTACCTTTATTAGCTCCTGATGCTCTCCTATTGGATTATAAGATAATAGCTAAGTAAAATATTAACTCAAGGAAAGGGAAACAGCTCAAAGCCGCAAAGAAATTCCAAACAAAATCAGTGAAATATACTGTTGATGGGTTTTTGGGTAATGAAATAAATAGAATAAACCTTATGCTGCCTTCTAGGTAAAAGCTTAAAGTAATCATGTATCAAGTATATAGTACACTTCAATCTAGTCAGATCCTGATTGTTTTCAAATTGTAGCTATACATCAGAAGTAACAAGATAAAGAAATGTGTTTAATAGTCTGAGATGTGAGTAGCAGTTAATCATTTAAAATCAGACAAACCCATGAATACATGTCAAATAAGTGACAAATACCCTACAAGAGGTAAACAGTATCATTTATTTGTTAATAAATCAAGCTCTATGTCTTCTGTATACATCAGCAGTTCTCGTAACTGGGATTCTGCTATGTACACCAGATGATCAGTTAACTGTCATGCAGAATATATTTAGCACATATATTGTATTGAAGACTATGCACACTGTGGAATCAACAGAAGCAGATGTGTAATACAGGGCAGTGGAGCAGCTTTAACTACAAGGATTATGTTTGCACTGGTTTTTGTGTATTAGTAATATGTTGCAGGGATTAGGGAGGGGATTTTTTTTTCTCATCCTCCCATTAGCAACATACCTGTATCAGATGATTAGCTTGATTGAAAAGCATGAGTTGTATATAAATGTAATGACTGTATAAAATAAAACAATAAAAAGCTATTTCTGCTAGATATTTACTGCATTGATAATAACCAAAGATTATATTGTTGTAAAAACTCAGCTGTTGATACATTAAATTTAGAGAATAAATTGTAATTGATGCACAACGTTTACCTCCATTTATAACATATTTATGTTGTCAATACATGTTGCAATAAATCATGAGAAGCAGCAAGTGAATTATAACCTGCATGTTTTTTCTGGGTTTGGAGTTACTCGGTAGTAAAGTCAGGATTAGAATGGCAGCTTGATATTTGCATCTTTAAAAACAACAGTGACAGTTGCCATGTTGGTGAATGAAACACATGGCTAAATGGTAAAAATATTATACTTGTTAAATTTTACCTAGTTCCTAATATCGAAAAAGGTGACCCTGGCAAACTCAACAACTAGAATAATTAGTTTATCAGCATTATAAGTCAATGATTTTTTCTGGGAAGAGGGATAATCAAATGTTAATTCAAACATCCCAGTATCCCTGGGATTTGTCTTTTCCTTTTGTCACTGAAAATTAAATACTTTTTAAATTGATAGCACCACAGAAAAAATATTCACATCTGTAGTGAACCAAAGGATGTCACCTTTTTTTATCTAGAGCTGCCTAAATGACTTGCCTGAGTATAAGGTAAATTGCACAGTCATGCAGGATTAAAAAAAAAAAATGTATGTAAAATAGTTTTTCCTGGACTGAGACATCGGTACAGGAGGAGCTTACTGCTGACTTAAGTGAGTTAGCCAGTCTTCTGCTTGAAATATGTCCAGTATATCCTGTTGTCTGCTATAACAGTTACATTTACTATTTGCACTGATTTACTGAGCCTGTAACTCACCCAGAGATTAAGCTAAAATAAACAATGGAAACTTGCATCTTTTTCAGGTGACACTGCTAATAAATCTTCAAAAGTACAAATTAAACCGATAGAATAATGCAACAGATGTGTCCTTATGGTCCTGCAGGATAGCATACTGCATAATTTTGTAGCAGATCAAATTAAAATGATAAAATACATGATAATGTTTATCCACATTATAACTGTGGATAGGACATTCACACCATATGATATTGGAGGGAACATACCAGCAGCAGGGTCAGAAAATGTACCTGCTCCCATGGCATTTTTTGAAGATGTACTTTGTCTAGTCTTCAGTGTAAAATAAAAAAAGCTCAGAATTTCGACAATTTAAGGATGAACAAGTCAGGTTCCTTTCAGACTCAAAACCATCCAAACTACTATGCATTTTTTAGCGTCAATCACTGTTTGACAACTGCTTTGCTGTGTGAGTATATTTATGGATGAGGTGCAGTTCTACCCTCAGAGGAGGAAAAGCAACTATGCAACAAGAAGCAACTTGCCTCTTTCATGTTGTGATCAAGCACAACCACAGCTTTAGCTGCATGCAAATTGGCACAAAAATGGTTCCCTCTCAAGTATGTACTTTTATTCAGTTGAATAGGAGTGGTCAGGAGCATGGTTAAGCCTGCAGTGGAATGCTGTGGTCAACCACAAGTTTAAAAGAGCCCTAAGTGTGTTTTTGATTGAGCCAATAATTTGAAGAACTGTAAAACACAGCTCTCTTACTATAGTGGGCATCCAGCGGCCTTATTATCAAGAGTGTGTTAGAGCATTTAGAGAGCGCTAAAATTGTGTGTAGGGAAAGATATTTTTTTTTTTACATTTTGGCATTAGCACGTGTTCCCTATAACAGTATTCATCTTTCCATGTCTTTTGTTTGACAATATCTTGCGTATTATCCCTAAATGGCTCTTTATGAGCTTTAATAATGAACTTTGCACAAGATTGACAAATCTGTTTTCGATTCACAAACTCAACCCATGTAGATTTGCTCAACCCTACCCCCTGTGCTATTTACCTATCTACCCCAACATTGTAACCACATACAGCCACAACTTTGTAATCCACTATTTATCACCAGGGAATATAAAACAGATTTTTATTTGCAACAAACTGCTTGCACAACACTAGCAAACAGCACAAAAAGAGCAGAAAATGTCCTTATAATTTTGTGTGAATACTAGCAATTTTACCTAAAAGTGAGCCATAATCTAAGTATGGTATTGATAAACAGTATTTTACTTTTGTTACAAACAATCAAGTACTTAAATGTTCTCATCCTGACTGGAGGTCTGGCTGTAAAGAAAAATTCTAATGGCCCTTTTAACGAGGAACAAAGAATAGATATTGATCAATATGATCTGTCTGCAGGATGCAAAATTATTAGTCACTTTAGAGCAAGGAATAAATAACCCCTGTGTGCTGGGCTATAATCAGCAAAGGAGTAAGATAATCAGAATCCTGAATGGTACCAGAAAATACATTTTGTAACTCACATTATTAGTTACAGTGTCAGGTGCAGATAATCAGTATTGGTTTTTTGTGATTTAATTATGATAATTGGCCATATTGGCCATAAGTTGTTGCAGGCTAATAGGACTGTCCTTTACATGACCTTTAAACATCTGGATATTTCAAACAACAAATAGATACATTAACTATGTAGAAGCTAGTATTGTCTTTAAATTAGTGCTGATTAATATTTGTAATAATGCAAGCTTTCCCCTTTCATGAAAAATTCACCCACCATATTAGCAGTGTTTGGAGAATAACCATGTGGGGCCACTGTATTCCTGCACCTAAAAATGCCTTTTAGCAGCCTTAATTTTCTTATTTGTGAGCTCAGGCTAGGAAACTTATGTCTGGATACAATAAATTTATTGACCTAAATTATTTATTTGAACTCCACATACTGTAGATACCAGAGTATAAGCCAACTTTTTCAGCACCCAAAATGTGCTGAAAATTTTACACTCGGCTTATACTCCAGTCAGGTGCATGGGTCCCTTCAGAAAAGCACCTGATCCGTCAGCCGCGTCCAGTGGTTTCCATCCCCCGATGACAATGTCATCAGGCTGTGGCGGAAATACGCTGGCCGCAAAAGCCGGCAGGGGTACGCCCTAGTTACGGCAGATACACGCCGGCGCCACTTACCCACTTACCTTGTTCTGTTGTCATCCCCTGGTGTACTGCTGGTCCCCGCAGCTCCTCCAGATATGTCTTCTTTCTTCTGTCTTCAGACGCCGAAAGCAGAGACGATCTCCGGGGTTTCCCAGTGACGTTGGTGCATGCGTAGGTGCATGCGTAGGTGCAAGCAGAAGGAGCGATGGGAAATTCAAATTATTTTGTATTGGATTCAATACAAAATAGCTGTAATAAATCCACTACAAAGAAATCTTTTATATAAATAATAAATATATTTATGTTACAGGAAG